>NC_030851.1:9796234-9928489 GCF_000208745.1 Theobroma cacao | reverse complement strand
ATCTGGTAAAAATCAAATCAAACAAGTCTAAGATTACAATATCAATCACACTTCACCTAAACATTACCTCTCTTCTTTAACTTATTCCAATGGATTGAATTGCTAACTAGAGTACTCAATTATTTATAAGGGTCTCTCAACTCATCGTATAAAAATATTTATTTTAACCAAACCACTATATCCCTATGTGTATTGAAATTAAAATAGACTTATTAAGTTCAGGCTCTAATCTAGCTACATAAGGCCTATAGGTATATTCCTATCCTATAATGTAAATTAATTAATATGATCATATGCTATTCCCATTTTAGTCTACACTAAACTCCCTTTCCAAGTTTGTTTAGGTTTTTAAATTAATTTAATTGGTGGCTAAGCAATTAAAAGTATTAAGAACAAATTTGGAATAAACAATTCAAATCCAATTAAAGATTAAGCAAGAAAAGATTAGGGTTAATACAAATAAAAAAATACATTGTATATATAATAAACATTAAAATGCTTTAATCAAATAAAAAATTGTTTACCCTAAAGGCTAAAATAGAAGAACTAAAGGATAATTGAATAATTGAAGATTTAGGATTTAAGATTTAGGGTTTTGAGTGAGGAATTGAGGAATGGGAATGGGTGAAAACTAGAAAAGAGAGGATTTGGTTAAGTATTTGATTTAGGGGATTTAGTTCAAGATTTTGATTGAGGGATTAGATTGGAAAGGATTTTATTTGGCTGTTGAAGAAATAAAGTGCTCTACAACAGAATTGAAGAAATGAAAGGAGTTCTCGACTCCTTGGAATTTTGGGCATTTGGTGATTGTGGAGCTCAAGGACTAGGGTTGGGAAGAAGAATCTAAGAAGGGAAGAAGGGACTGGATTAGGAAAAAGTGAAGGGAAATGGAACATTTTTAAAAAAGGTTAAATAGTTATTATTGAAAATAATATATAGTATTTTAAAAATATATTATTTAAGTATGATTGTTCAATCGATTTGATTAGAAACTTTAGATTGAAAAATCGATCGAGTAGATTGAATTAATCGACTCTTAATAACTAAATTGGTCATTGATTGAATTCAATTCAATTGGATTGATTTATTCAATTTCGTGTTTCATTTTGCTCATTCCTACCTTTAAGTCTAACCATGAACTCAAAAATACTAAAAAACCATATACGCAATGCCTCCATAATTAAAAAAAAAAAAAAGGTCATGGAAGTGCCATATCTTTCACCAAGTAGGTTTAAGATTGAATTAAGATGAAAGACGGTGCAAACTCTAATTTCTTGCTTCTACACCTTCCCTAATATATGTAACTTGTTAAAATCTAAATGACAAGATTAAAGACTAGGTTGAATTGATGAGTTTTGTTAGCCAAGGAAAAAAGAAAGCATTCACATAAGGGTCTCTAGTAATTTTCTTCTAAATATTTAAGTTAGTAGTATTTAAGGAGAAGGAAGTGAAGATATTTAAGGAGAAAGAAAAGAAGGAAAGAGTAAGAAAATAGAGTGTGAGGATGGTGTTAGGGGCGTAAAGGATGGTCATGTGTCACGGCTTTAGAACTTTAGCTAAAATCTGTGCAATGCTTAGGGCTTGGAGATAGAAAGTCTAAACAAGCCTAACTCATAATATTGCGATATAATGTGGAAGCAATATGAAGAAAATTGCTATAATGTGGAAGCAATATAAACAAAACTTGAAGAAAAGATTTTGGAAAAAAATAATTATATTATTTCCAAGAGAAATAGATAGGCTAAATGCTCAAATTGGGGCTAAACGTTTGGACGTTTTTTTCAATTAAGGGCCAAATATTTCAATTATAATAATCATGGGCTAATGTTTTCGATTCCTTACAATTAAAGGTTAAGTTAATAGGTGGATGGAATGTGTATCACACACAATAGAAAATCGCATGAGCTGATGACATGGCAACTCAAAAATATTTTCTAAATATTGTTATACGGCATGTTAGGAAGTGTTATTGTTACTTTTTGTGGAAAAATATTGTTAATGTCATGTTGAAAACTGTAGTGTTACATGTCATGTTTTAAAATTTAGTTGCTACATGTCATGTTAGAAATAATTATTACACGTTATGTTGAAAATGTAGTTGTTTCGTGTTATGTTGAAAATTTAGTTGTTACACCTCATGTTGAAAAATATGGTTCTTACATGTCATGTTGAAAATTTAATTGTTACATGTCATGTTAAAAAAATGTAGTTGTTACATGTCATGTCGAAAAATTTAGTTGTTATATGCCATATTGAAAAATGTATTGAAAAATGTAGTTATTACATGCTATGTTGAAGATTTAGTTATTACATGCCATATTGAAAAATTTAGTTGTTACACGTCACATCATAATTTAAACTGTTTTGACTTGACAAAAAAGACTTTATGATAAAACTACCCTTTCGTATCTTACACGACAAGATGTTTCATCTCTTTTTAATTTTTGAATTTATCCAACGTTAAGGGTATTACACGTCGTCTTTTACTAAGAACAGAGCATGCGCGTGTCCTACAAACGTTAGACACCTTTCACCTTAACCCTTAAATGTAAAAAACCAAAAACACTTGGCCCTTAATTGTTAAAATTAAAATGTTTGGCCTTAAATTGATAAAAACCCAAAGATTTTGACCCCAAATTGAGCATTTAGTCAAAACAAATACCTAAAATTTTAAGCAAATAACTTAAATTGCTTGAATGCTTGAATCCTTTTGACTACTTGAGCAATTGACTCGATGTCTTATAATTGATGCCTAAAGGTCTTATTTATAATAGGCTTTTCTTATCCTAAAGCAACTCTACTTCTAATAGTCTAGTACAATTAGAGTAGGTAATAAGAGATTAAAGTAAATAAATATTCGATGAAGAGCCTAAAGTCCTAGTGCAAATAAAATAAATAATTACACAAGAAATCCTAACCCTACACAAATCCCTTCATATAGTACTCTATTCAACTTCAAGCCTTTCAAGCAAACTTCCAATGCCGTTGGACTGACAATCTTGCAAGATTGGATGGTTTGCTGTGTCTGTGACCCATTGGTTGTCGATGGGCCCTTAATTGATGTTGACCCAGGGTCAATTTCTGGCCTCAATAGGTGTGTGGCACCTGTTTGTGTTGCTGTCTTGACTGGCCTTGCGAGCTGTGCATGTCACTATTTTATGGATCTTGACACATGGCCTTTACTTTTACCAAAATTGCTTTTTTCTATACAAGAATTTTTCTCATTTTTATTAGCTTTTATTTGCTCCCTTAATAATTTTAAATTATCATTTGACTCATTAAATTTGATGAGTTAAATATATCTATATGATTACTAGACTTTCTTGAAGGAATGACTTTACAACTTGCAAGACTCCTAGCAATTCCAATAGTATACAACTCATAATTCCAAGTGAGTCAAAGTTCATTAAAAAACATTATAAAAATTGTTAAAGTTTATACATCTATTACACATGCTTCAATATCTTCAATGGAAATGGCAAAAATGGCTTGCTCTGATTATCTTTGTAGTCAATTTTCAACTCTTTGTAGCCTATATCAACTAATAATCTTTAAAAGTGATGAAAAAAGTGTAATAAATGATGATTATAATTAATACCATTTAATTTTTACTTGGTTATTCATGCTATTACTTTTTTGAGTAGTAAACATATTTGCACAAAAAGTTTATCATCCATAAAGCAAAGTCCATTTCTGTTTCAACTCAAATTGTCTCTGCAACAAACTATTGTTCTCCAAATTGTATTTCGTAAGCATATGATCTCATGCATTTAAAAAATCTTCCTCTTCATCATGATCATAAATACAATTACTAAAATCTTTAGTAAAACTACTAAATCTCTTAAATGTATTACAAAGGTGCTTCGTTGCATTTTAATACATATGTCACACACACAAATGATGATATATTTCAAGCCATTGTGAAGCAAGTGCTTTCCCTATTATAGCATCTTGATATGTAAGAATCGTCATTTCCTTTTTTGTTGACAATATTGCTTTAACAAATGAATCAAATAACCATATAAAAGTATCACATATTTCATCATACAACCATATTGCACCAAAGATAACACTTTGCTTATAATGATTAACACCAAACAAATAATACAAAAGGTCTATCCTCTTTAATTTTTTTTATATGTTATATCAAAATACACTACATCCTTAAAAGATTCATAATTTAATTTCATCTTGTCATCTATCTAGAAAATATTTGTTATGAGGCCATTAGGATCAACTTATATAGCATAAGAAAAATTAAGATCATCATGTTGTATATTTTGTAAATACTCTAAGATATCACAAGTATTTCCAACTTTCGTTATTTCCGTTCCCTTAGTATGTAAGTAATTATTGTAATCCTTAAGATAAAAACCAAGATTCTCAAGTCTATTAACTTTTTTTGTCAAAAACCCAACATTATCTTTTGATGCTATTCCTAAGCAATAAGTGATTTCATTTAGCAGCTTGAATGAGATTAATTGTCTTTTAAGATATTAGACACATACACTTACGAAAGAAATCAATCCATGTGTATGCTTAACAAAAAATTTTGGAACAAGTAATTTACCATTATATCATGAAACTTTTATTACAGTTAAGCATTCAAATCTTATTGTTTTCGAACTATGACATTTGATATCATCATCTCTTTTATCCTTTCTTTCGAATTCCTTGACAAGAACAACAAAAGACCCTATCTACTTAGTTACCATACTTATCTTTATGTCCTTTAGATTTTTGAATACTAAATCCTACTTCTTTGACATACTTGTTGTAAACATCATAAATATCTTACTCCGTTTCAAATTCTGTTTCAACTTTTGGAATACTTTCTTCTAAAATATTTGCATAAATGAAATCATAATATTAGCATTAGAACCAGTCAAGTTTGAAAATTTATCTTGTTTTAGACTCTGCTCCTCGTTGGTTCAATTGACAAAGGAATATCAATTTATGTAAATTTCAATTTTCAACACAATAAATTTTATTTAGTACACTTGTAGTTTCTTTATCCATACTTAAAAAATAAAAAATAAAGAAACTTAATCATCTTTAAAATTAGCGGAAGAATCAACCCTCCATCTTGTTATCATCAAGTTCAAATTCGATGATTATAATAATCATAAATATCTTTTATAAAAATATCAAACATGCTTTAAAAAGATTAAAAAAAAAACAGTCAAAAGGACATGATGTCCTAATCAAATTGGAGAGAAGAAGGCCTAGTTATCCCCACATATAAATTTTGGGTGCTTTTGTTTGATGGCATTGCCATGACGTTTTTTCCAACATCTACTATTCCATTTTAAATGCTTGCAAAACAAAATTTTGAAATATTTTAGAGCAAATAAATTATTTGATTGATATATTTTATTTTACATGCTTAAAAATTAATTAATGAAAAATACACTAAAATGTATATAAAGTTAAAGAAAAAATAAATATATATATATATAAAAAGACCAAAGTCAAAGCTATGGATTAAACAATGGTCAAAATACTTTAGTAGTCCCTGTTTTTATACATTTTCTTCAATTTAGTCTCTCTATTCAAAATCACAACAATTTCATCACTTAATTTTGAAAATTACTCCAATTTAGTCCCTTCTCCTAATGGTATCCAATTTAATCGTTAAAGGTGATGACATTAACGTTGACGTGGCAGCATATGTGTGGTTGACATGCTAACATGGCATTGTCACATCACCCAAATCGACTTAAAATGTCAATGCCAAGTGGCATTGGCATGCTGACGAGTCAGAGGGATCAAATTGAAGAAAAAACATGATACAAAGATTATATTGAATAAATATTTAATGTATGGGGACAAAATTGAACCCAGAAATATAATTTTTTTTGGAAATATAAAGAATATTATATATATATATATATATATATATATATATATATATATTTAGCTCACTTTTCAGATTATTAAGTGTCTTTTCTTGTTAGTATCATTTCAATAATACATATATTGAATTAATATAAAAGAAAAATACCAATGGAGCCATATATTAGCTTCATACTAATTGCTTTCAAAGGCACTTTGATAGTTATAATATATACTTGATTAAATAATACATTCGAAATGGAGCCATATATTAGCTTTATGCTAATTGCTTTCAAAGGTACTTTGATAGTTATAATATATACTTGATTAAACAATACATTTGAAATGGAACCATATATTAGCTTTATGCTAAATGCTTTTAAAGGTACTTTGATAGTTATAATATATACTTAATTAAATAATATATTTGAAATGGAGCTATATAACTATCAAAGTACCTTAGGAAGCAATTAGCATAAAGCTAATATATGGCTCCATTTGTAATTTTCTTTTATATTAGCTCAATTATGTGTTATTGAAATAATACTAACAAGAAAAGACATTTAATATTTTGAAAAGAGAGCTAAATATATATATATATATATTCCTTATATTTCATTTTTTTTTGTTATTTTTGGCTTCAATTTAGTCCCCGTGCACTAAATATTTATTCAATTTAGTCCCTGGACCAACCTTTTTCTTTGAGTTCCTCTGACATGTTAGCATGTTGGTGCCACGTGGCATTGACATTTTCAGACGATTTGGATGATGTGGCAATGTCATGTCAGCATGTCGATCACACATATGTTACCACGTCAACGTTAATATCATCACTTTTAACAGTCAAATTGGATACCATTAAGAGGAGGGACAAAATTATAACAATTTTTAAAATCAAGAGACTAAATTGTTATAATTTTAAATAAAAAGACTAAATTAACAAAAAATACATGAATATAAGAATTGTTGAGGTATTTTAATCATTAAATTATATATATATATATATTTAATCACAGCCATATTTATAAAAAAATAGTTAAACCTTCATCCATTCGTCTAGACAATATATATAAAATTGAAGCAAATGAAAAAAAAAATGACAAGAAAAGAAAAGGAAGGCTTCAAGAGATTGAAAGCAAAGCTCAATCAATGACAGTAAAAAGGAAAAGCTGAAAATGCAAATTGGAAGAGTCCAAGAGTTAGTTAAAGGGGTTAAAAGTAGGGTAAGTTTGTCGGCTCTTTATACTAGCATGCTTGCTTACTGCTGCTCATTCGATTTTCTTCTTTTTATTTTTTATTTTTGAAAGAAATGCAAAACCTGATAAAGATATGGATTAGATGTACAACACTATTATTACAATAACAAGACATCGAATTGTTTATGCTTTAGATTTTAACAATCACAACATCAATCTATAAAAGCGTTGATTCTCGTGGAGTATTTTTCTTTTTTATCTTTAAGTAGAAAAAGGTTGGTGAAACAAATATGTTGGTGCTGGAGGTAAAATCACCAAAGTAATTGGATCTGAGCATCATATACAAATATGTCTTTCCAGCGAGCCACGTGTGAAGTCAACCTAAGTGTAGAAAGCTTATGAGCAAGGAGCAATAGACCTGCGACTCGTATGCTCTTTTAATCCCAAGTAAACAATTTTTTGTTTTTTCACTGCCCGGTTCTCCTGTTCTTGTAGCTTTGACAAGAAGGAGATAAAATATCTCCTGATTCTCTGAAAGATTACTCGAAGTTCTCCGCCTTTCTTTCAAAATGACAATTCTCTCCTTCTTCAGCAGAGCTTCTAGGTCTTTCAATGGCTACCCTGCTTGCTCGAAGCTTCTGGTTCTCTGCACTCTCAGGTTCCTTCCTTGTGCACTGTTGAAGGAAATACCCTTTTCCTGTTTTCATTATTTTCTTGTTTATTTTGTGTTCTTTGGACTTATGTATGATTGCTGACATTGTACGGGAACTGTGAAAAGTGAAATTTCGGATTTTTATTTTTAGTTTTTGTTATTTGAAGATTGAAGACATTGAAGTCAAAACTTAAACAGTAACTTGTCCAGCTCTTACTGCTTAAGTATAGATCAGGGTTTTATCTGGTGGGAGCAAAACAGAGCAAATCTGATATTATTATAGTTTAGGTTTTTAGTTTATTAAATTTTAGATTTTAAGCTTTGTTTGTTGCTTGCACACGCTTTAACTTATCGTAGCAGAGGTGCTTTCCATCCTTCATTTCCCCCCCCTTTTTGGGGTTTTTTTATTTTTATAAATAATTGTTTGCTTGTTAAGTGGAAACGTGATCATAAAATGTTTCCTTCCTCTTTATAGTTCGCTGTTCATAATGCGAAATGTAAGTTGCTATAAATACGCATTGGTTTGATAACTACTTTTTTTCATCACTAAATGAAATAAAAATCATGTTCTACCACGTGAAAAAGGGTGATTATGCTTTCCACCGGTATTGGTGTCTATAGTTAAATATAAAGAGAGCTGATTTAATTCTCTGATGCTTTTGTTTGTCGAACTGTGAACGCTAAGCAAACAAATTATCCCTTTTCGAAAAAGACAAACTTTCTTGTTTTTTTTTTTTTTTTTTGCTTGAAAACGTGCTTCCATACTTGGACACCTTGTTGCATTTAAAGGATGCAGGGTTAAAGTTAATCAAATAATCCGCAAAATTTTGTGGTATTATCAAAAGTAAGGAATAATTCCATACTCCTTACTAGAGAGGCAAAATTGCCTCCTTGGTAATGATTAAATTTCTTTATTCTGCATATCTCAGTCACATGTTGCTGCTATTTCAAAGAAAGAAGTATAAAGATTTGGCCTTCAGACAAAAAAAAAAAAATGGAATCCTTAGAGATTTTAAAGTCATTGCTTTGCTTTGCTTTTCTTCTTGTTCTACTACATTAATTTTAGATAAAGCCCATTGATTTACAAAGTACACTAATTAAAATTTATGGTTTGCGTTCTTTCTTTTGACCTAGGGCAGTAGTGGGGGTCTTGTGGCCTACTCAGAATCACAAACAGATGTTAGCAACACCAGTGTTGAAATCAATGCAAAAGACTGCAAGAAAAGGAGAGTGGTGGTTCTGGGAACAGGATGGGCTGGTATTAGTTTCCTTAAAGATGTTGATGTTTCTGCACATGATGTTCAGGTTATTTCACCCAGAAATTATTTTGCATTCACCCCATTATTGCCTAGTGTCACCTGTGGAACAGTTGAAGCACGGAGCATTGTGGAGCCTGTCCGGAACATTATAAAGAAGGTAGCTGAAAGAAACTAGAGCTACACAAAATCTTTTTCCTCTTATCTTCAATTTTATTTTCTTTGTTCTTTTTTCTCTTTTTGTTTTCCTTGTTTTGAAAGGGCAGGAATGTTTGAACTAGTTTGGGATTGAAAGTACTGAGTTGGGGTATATCTGCTTTTTTGTTTTTCATTTCCTTAAATTGCAAACTTTTTGCACTTTTTAACTTCCATAGTCTATTTACTGTTGAAGAAGGGCATATAGTTTCATTTTGTGATAAAGTGTTCTAGTTATTATCATACTATCAATACTTTTCCACATTGCACATTGCAAACACTATTTAGTTGCTTGGCATTGGTGAGACCACATTGTAATTGCTCTGAGGGGTTTTTTTTGGCATGTTAGTTACTTAATATCATAACAATTGTAAGAGAAATTTAAAAGCAAATTTATTGTTTCTGACAGAGAAATGGAGAAATACAATTTTGTGAAGCAGAATGTATCAAGATTGATGCTGCAAACAAGAAAATTCTGTGTCGTTCTACTTTTGACAACAACTTGGTTGGAAATGAAGAATTCTCTTTGGAATATGACTATCTGGTTATAGCAGTGGGAGCACAAGTAAATACTTTTAACACCCCTGGGGTTGTGGAGAACTGTCATTTTCTTAAGGTAAAGAAATTTTTAATTCTACATATCATACATGTGGTAGTAAAAGTAGATGTTTGTTAACATTCCAGAACTCTTCCTTCTGTAAAGAAATTCTTTCTGGGCTCCCTCTTGAAACTTTTGAATGTCATTAGAGATCGATTATCAGTTGTTAATGAGGTACTGAAATTTCTTTTAACTTGGGGAGAACTGTGAAATTGCATGCAGGAAGTAGAGGATGCACAGAAGATACGCAGGAGCGTTATTGATTGTTTTGAAAAGGCTGTCCTTCCTGGACTAAGTGAAGAAGAGCAAAGGATAAACCTTCATTTTGTAATTGTTGGAGGGGGTCCTACTGGTGTGGAGTTTGCAGCAGAGTTGCATGACTATGTTCAGGAGGATTTGGTCAACTTATATCCTACAGTTAAAGATCTAGTGAAAATAACGGTGATTCAATCAGGGGACCATATTTTGAACATGTAAGAGAGGTTGCAATTTTTCATCTTATTGCTTTTTATGCTCTTTGGGTTTCAGTGACTGCACTCTACTTATTCCATTACTTATTCCATTTATCTTTCACTTATTCATTCTCTGTGATTGCAGCATGAAATATAATACATGAAGCTGAATGTACTAATTACTCAGTCATATTTTATACCCAAACATGTTAGGGTTACCAGTGTCTTTTTTATTCCTAGTGAGTTACTTGCAATGTTGCCTATAAATTGCAATGCAGTGTACAGAAAAAAAGTCACAAATAAGAACTTAGCAGATTTTAACCTCTATCTCTGTAGGTTTGATGAACGAATAAGTTCTTTTGCTGAGCAGAAATTTAGCAGAGATGGTATTGAAGTTCAAACTGGGTGTCGGGTTATTAGTGTTTCTGATAAGGAAATCACTATGAAGCTCAAATCAAAAGAAGAGATTTGTTCTATACCCCATGGATTGGTTGTTTGGTCTACTGGTGTTGAGACTCGCCCTGTTGTGAAAGACTTCATGGGGCAAATTGGGCAGGTTAGTGTTTCAAAAATTCTCTGTGATTGTAACGACTTTGAACATGAAGTTTAACTGTCTATGATGATTTTATCTGCAATCCTAGAACCAAAGTTCTAGGGGTTACATGTTATTCTCAGACAAACATAACTCCTATATTCTTACCTTCAGTTGGTATGTTTGAAATGGGTGGTTATCTTGTACTAGTTCACTTATATAAGATTTGACATTTCAGGGTAGCAGACGTGTTCTAGCAACTGATGAATGGTTGCGAGTAAAAGGATGTGCAGATGTGTATGCCCTTGGTGATTGTGCTACTATAAATCAGCGAAAAGTCATGGTACATTACTTTGACCATTTGACTTTATTTTCTGATTTGTAAAGTAATCAGATTTAGCTACTTGTTGTTTGGGATCAGCTGCATCTTGTGTTCTACTTTACAGAAGCATCTCTAAATAATATGAAATTTACTGCGGTTCAAACTGCCACACTCTTTATGCAAGTAATGTCACTAGGAATTCATGCATCCTTTATCCTCATTCTTCAACTGATGGAGTATTAAATAACTTCATATTATCTGACAGTGAAAAAATTATAACTTTGTACTAGAGGAAAATGAGCATGTATTGATATACTTGATGTGACACTGATATGTGGTATATGTTCACTTTGGAACAATGAGCTGAAGACTGGAGTACCTTTCAAGTAATGCAAATAAGCCTTTGAGTTTATCAGTTCAGATCATATCAAATATTATATTAGATGATGTTGTTACTAGGCTAAACATCAGCTTGTTTGTGATCTTTGCTGCTACTGATCTTGTAAAGTGAATGATAGACACAAGGCTACTATTCAAGAGTAAAGAAATGCTGAAAATATGACGGTCCTGCTAAGTACTTTCAGAGAAATTCTTCTTAGCAAACGTAATCAAGGGCAGTTTTATACCTTCTCTTTTTCTTGCTTACCATTTTCCTCTCTATATGTTAGTCCTATATGCCAGTGATGGGGGCTTAAAATTCCTTTTATTCCATATTATATGTGTGTGTATACTTTCCAGTAATAGTAGTTTGTAATTCGCCATTATGTTCCTTCAGGAAGATATAGCTGCCATATTTAAGGCTGCAGACAAAGATAACTCTGGTGCCTTAACTGTTAAAGAATTTCAAGATGTTGTAGATGACATCCTTGAAAGGTATCCTCAAGTGGAACACTATCTGAAGAGCAAGCACCTGAGTGATGTAACAGATCTGTTGAAAGATCCTGAGGGGAATGCTAGAGATGAAGTGGACATTGGAGGGTTTAAGTTAGCCCTTTCTCATGTGGATTCACAAATGAAGAATCTGCCAGCAACTGCCCAGGTATTTGTCTTTGACATACAAGTTGGACGAGGCTTTTACTTGAGTTTATGGTTTCCATTGTCAATGGTAGTATAGCGACTACACATTCTCATTGTTTTATATTCAGGTTGCAGCACAACAAGGTGCATATCTCTCTAAATGCTTCAACCACAGGCAGCAGTGTGAAGATAATCCTGAAGGCCCAAGGCGTTTCAAAGGGTCTGGTCGTCATCAATTCCATCCATTTCGGTATGTGAACTTAGTTGTATTCTGTACAAGTATTTGGATAAAGTGCATTATAGCATTATATGAGTGCATTCGTATTATCTTGGACAAATTAAAAATTTGTTGACAAAGTACAAAAGAACCATCAGCTGTTATTGGGCTTGTTCTTTGCACACATTAACATTAGTTGGGTACTGGGGTATAATGGCGTTGATCAGTGTATTTTTCCTGCAGCTAAACTTGGGGTGATATCTGGTGTATTCTGGTTATTCTTTTCTATCAGTCTTGTCTGTTTCTGTCTCATAATGTTTCTCAAGAACTTCTGACTGGATTGTTATGCATTTTATATACAGATGGCAGCACAATAAGCTGTTTCTGATTCAAAGTTAGGCACAGTGTGATAGCTAGGCTTTCATGTTTAATTTGAAGGTGATGGATTTGGAGTTAAATAATTAGAAACCAGCTGATAACTCTGGCAAAAGCCACTTACCTTGTAAGTGCTTTGCCTTAATGAAATGAGTTTGGAAATTTTTTTCTTGAAATTAATCTTCATCCAGCCACATGACAGGTCGCTGGGTGAATTTTATGGTCAGCGTATGAGGGCTGAGCCCTGACTGAATGAATAAGTATGCCTAATGGCACATTGTAGCATGTAGAGTCAAGTTAACTGTGGGCCATTACTTCTCTTTTGCTTTCTAATTTGATTTTCTTTGCACCTACAAGATACAAACATCTTGGGCAATTTGCTCCTTTAGGAGGGGAGCAAACAGCTGCTGAGCTGCCTGGAGACTGGGTTTCCATTGGTCATAGCACACAATGGCTCTGGTATTCTGTATATGCAAGGTGATCCCGCTCCTCCTGGTGTTTAACAGTTGCTTGCCTGCTCAGCAAGTTTTTATACGTCATATCGAAGAATATAATTTGACACAATTTTCTCACGCATGCAGCAAACAAGTGAGCTGGCGTACTAGGGTGTTGGTGGTATCTGATTGGACTCGTAGATTCATTTTTGGAAGAGACTCAAGCCGCATTTGAGACAGCAACACCAGAACATTGTAAATAAGTTTGGGGACTCAATAATTCTTCGGTCGTATGGTGTTTGCAATTGCATCTGTTGTATATTTCAATGTTGTTATTATTATGAAAAGTTGCTTCATTAAACAAACTCAAGTTAGATAACGGTCAAATCCCGATTGAAACTGAATTAGTGAAGAAAAGATGAACTAAAGCTTTTCTGGAAAAGAAAGAGAGAAACTCAAAACTAGAGAAAACCAGAGCAAGAACTAGAGAAAATTTTAGAGCAGAAAATAATTTTTGATCCAAAAAACATGGATTCATTTTTCAAACTTGTATTTATGCTTATAAAAATAGCAACATTTTCTAGATTTTGGTTTCTGGAGATTAAACCGGATCCAGGAAGAAGCTGCACAAGAAACAAGAAGTGGCGTAACGGTAAATTGGAAAAGAAACAGATACGGTTGTTGGCCTTACAACAAATACTGAGAAGAGACAATAAAAATGGCACCTAAATGGTGCGTACAAGATCAACTAATAAGAAACAACCTGAAACGACAAGAGCAATACCGTTTTGAATGCACTCGATTTAAAACCAAGAACAAATTATACGAGAACTTGACATTTTATATCACTAGCCTATTTACTCAAGAGATGACACCGTTTTGGCTCCAACGATCTTCCTTCAACCTTCGTTCACCCAACTTGATTTTCATATTGAGAATTATCTTTCAACACAACCCCATAATTCTTAATCGGGAGAACTCCAAGACATTATCGCAAATACTCAAACCTCTCCTTTCCCAAGCTTTTAGTGAAGATATCAGCAAGTTGATCAAGGGTTGAACAATGCAGCAACTCAATCTCACCTTCTTTCACAACATCCTTTAAAGCATGATACTTTACACGAATATGCTTAGTCCTTCCATGTTGAATAGGGTTTTTTGTAATTGCAACTGTTGACAAATTTGTCAACATTGATCAAGGTTCCCTTGTCTTGCTTGAATCCTAGCTCAACCAGTAACTTCCTCAGCCATGGAGCATGGTTAGCAGCAGCTGCACAAGTAATGTACTCAACCTCAACTGTTGATTGAGCAACCACTTGCTGTTTTTTTTAATTCCAGGCAAACACTGCACTGCCAAATGAAAAACAAAATCCTTTTATGCTTTTAGAATCATCCAAAGAAACAGCCCAATCACTGTCTGAAAACTCTACCAGTTGACTACTCTTTTGCTTCTTATAGATCAATCCATAATCTAAAGTTCTTTTCACATACCTCAAAATTCTCTTAGCTGCTGCAAAGTGTATCTCTAAAGGATCTTGCTTGAATCTTGACAACAGACAAGTTGCAAATATTATATCAGGTCTTATAGCAGCTAAATATAATAATGAGCCAATTATACTTCTGTATATCTGCCCATTAGCCTTGTCAGCACCATCATTTTTGCTAAACTTTGCACCTGTACACAGTGGAGTGCTTACAGCCTCGCACCTACTCATATTGAACCTGTTAAGCAAATCTTTAGCATATTTTCCCTAATGCAGAACTACCTTACCAACAAATTGTATAACTTCCATTCCAAGAAAATAAGTCATTTCTCCCAAGTCTGTCATTTCAAACACCTTCTTCATTTGATTTTTAAACTCAGTCAGGTGTTGACCTTCAGGTCTAATAATTAACAGATCAACTACATAAAGTGCTACAATGAGTACCATAGTACCATTTTCACTCTTTACATACAGTGTTGACTCATTTATTCTCCTCTGGAATCGTTGATTCTTGAAATGATCATCAATTCTTGTATACTAAGCCCTTAGAGCCTACTTCAAGCCATAAAGAGCCTTTATAAGCATGCATACCTTCTTCTCAAACCCCTACTGCACATAACTTTGAGGTTGCTCAATGTAAATATCTTCAGTAAGAAATGCCATTTAGAAACGCTGATTTGACATCAAGATGATAAATTCTTCATCCCTCATTTGATGACAAAGTAGTAAGCATTCTTATTATGTCATGTCTGGCCACTAGAGTAAAGGTCTCCATATACTTAACCCCATAAACTTGAGCAAAGCCTTTAACCACCAGTTGAGCCTTGTACTTGTTTACAGAACCATCAAGATTCAGTTTGGTTTTGTAAATCCATTTAACTCCAATGATGTTTTTGTCAACAGGTCTGTCTACTAGAATCCATGTCCCATTCTTCCTGATCATCTGTATTTCAACATCCATGGTTGATTTCCAGTGTTCTTCTGAGTGTGCTTCCCTAAAGCTTGAAGGTTCAACTAAAGCAACATTACTTCTACTATAAATGTCTTCTAAACTCCTTGTACCTCTCACAGCTTTGTTTTCATCCTCTAAATTAGATTCATTATCTGAGTCATGTTGCAAAATCAAATCATCAGTTGTAGTGACAAAGTCAATCTTTTCTGAAGTTGCATTTGGTCGATTCCAGCTTTGACCCTCGTCAAACATCACATCTTTGCTCACAAATACTTTCATCAACTTAGTATCATATAGCCAATAACCTTTGGATACCTCATTATACCCAACCAGCATTGTTATAACAGATTTAAGATCAAACTTGGTCCTCTTAGCATAATATATATAACCAAAGGTTTTCAGGTAAGAAACACTTGGTTTATGATCAAACCACTTTTTATATGAAGTTTTGCTATCCAGAACTCTGGTATACACTCTATTCAGAATGTAAATTACTGTATTCACAGCTTCTACCCAAAATGCCCTTGGCATATTCATCTAAAACAGTAAGCATCTTCCCATCTCAACTAGAGTTCTGTTCATTCTCTCAGCTTTACCATTTTGTTGAGGGCTATATGGAATAGTTAGCTCATGCTGAACTCTCAAAGATTCAAGATATTGCTCAAACTCAGTTGATGTGTACTACTTGCCATTATCAGTTCTCAAAGTCTTGACACTCTGACCTAAAAAATTCTCAAATGTAGCCTTAAACTTCTTGAAATGACTCAATGCCTTAGATTTCTGCTTTAAGAAGTATATCCAGCAATACTTTGTAAAATCATCTATAAATATTATGTAAAACCTGCTACCACTAAGTTAAGGGGTTTTCATTGGAACACTTAAATCAATGTGAACTAATTCAAGTTTTCTGGTAGCCTACCATTTTCTCTGTTTAAGAAAAGGTTACCTTGTCTGCTTTCCAAACTGACAAGCTTGACATAGCTTATCTGGTTTAGTGATTCTAGGTAAGCTATCCACTAGATTCTTTGAAGGCATAAGTGACAAAGAATTGTAGTTTACATGACCAAATCTCCTGTGCCACATTTCTAACATATCCAGTTCATTGTATAGGGCCAAATGAGCAGTATTAGCTAAATTGAAAGGATAACTATTGTTTCTCATAGTAATAGTACACAACTCATCTCCATTGGGGTCAATTACAGTACATACTTCATCTCTAAATAATAAAGTATAACGTTCTTTTGCCAACTATCCCACACTAAACAAATTGTGATTAGCACTGAACATATAATGCACACTACTTATACACTTGCTTCCTGAAGTAGTATCAACATTGACAATACCTACCCCAAGTATATCCAGATAATTCTCATTTCCAATCTTCACCTTTGACTTAAAACTTGTGTCAAAAGTGGTAAAAAGAGACTTATTGCTAGTCAAATGATGTGAGCAAGCACTGTCCAACAACCAAATATTGGTTTTGCTTGAATCTTCCCCACTAGTTGCCATAAAAAAGACCTCTTCAGTATCATCATCTACTTGTTCAACTACAACAGCTTTTTCATTCACTTTAGAACGATTCTTACATACTTTTCAACATGTCCTTATTGACTACAAGCCCTACATTTAACATTTGGTCTATACCAACAATACTTCTCAGTATGATATTTTTTTTTACAAAGTTGACATAGTGGAAACTCCTTTGTTTTTAATCTCTTTGCCTATTCTCTCCAGGATTCTTTCCTTTGTTTTTCTTATCAGTTGAACTACCCTTTGCACTTCTACCACTCTCATTCAAGGTTTTAGTCTTAGCTACTAAGGCAAAATCAAATGCACTTCTTTGTCTAAAAGCTCTCCTCTGTTCAAGACCCTCTAATGCATTAACTAATTTTTTAGTGTTAACTGAGCAAGATCTCTGGACTCTTTTAATGATGACACCTTAAATTCATATTTTTTAGGCAGACTAACTAACATTTTACTCACTAACCTTTCCTCAGTAATTTCCCTCTCTAGTAACCTCAATTGGTTCACTAGTCCCATCATTTTTCCAAAAAAGTCTCTAATGTTTTCATTATCCTCCATTCTAAGCATTTCAAACTTTTGAGTTACATTGAATGCTTAAATCTGCCTAGTTCTTTCACTTCTAAAAACATTCATCCTTTAAATAATCCCAAACCTGTTTAGAAGTCTTTAAATGCATAACCCAAGCAAAAATTTGAGTATGGTTTATTGTTATTTTCCACAACCCGAGCAAAAATTTCATTACATAAAGCTGAGTGTAGGTAATATAGAGCTTTATACCTCTTTGTTTTGTCTTCCTTAAATTGCCTGATCTGAGCAAGTGTCGGATTAGCTGTCCTTTGAACTGGTTCATCGTCAGTTTCCACAACTTCCCAAAAAGTGAAAGCTTTGAGTATGGTTCATTGTCAGTTTCCACAACTTCCTAAAGAGTGAAAGCTTTGAGATATGACTCCATCTTCACACTCTAGAAAGAATAATTCTCTCTGGTGAACTTTGGTGGAGTAGATGAATTGAAACCGGAAGTCATGGTAAATGATTAAACTTGGACCTCTAAGATCATTTACAGCTCTAATACCATTTGAAGGAAAGATGAACTAAAGCTTTTGAAAAATAAGGAAAGAAATTCAAAACTGGAGAACCAGAGAAAGAACTAGAGAAAATTTTAGAGCCAAAAATAATTTTTGATCCAATAACACGAATCCATTTTTCAAATTTGTATTTATACTTCTAATAATAACAACATTTCCTAGATTTTAGTCTCTAGAGATTAAATCGGATCTAGGAAAGAGCTGTATAAGAAACAAGAAGCAGCTTAACAATAAATTTGAAAAAAAAATAGACATGGTTGTTGGCCTTACAACAGACATTGAGAAAAGACAATCAAAATGGCACCTAAATGGTGCACACAAGACCAACTAATAAGAAATAAACTGAAACGACAAGAGCAATACTGTTTTGAATACACCAGACTTAAAACCAAGAACAAACGACACAAGAACCTGACATTTTATATCACTAGCCTATTTAATCAAGAGACGACATCGTTTTTGCTCCAACGGTCTTCCTTCAACCTTCAAGAGTAATGCCTTCCGCCAGTTCTTCACCCAACTTGATTTTCAAATTGAGAATAACCTTTCAACAATTAGACCATTGTTTAACTTGATTCACCATGCAACCCACTCTACCAATGTTATAGAGGCTTTGCCAAAATATGGACAACTTGATTCATGGACTTCACCTACTCTTTTCTTAACGATGCATTATATATATATATATCTCAAAGCTTGAGCCAACTTGTTGTGAATCATGATCTTCGTAGCATTTCTTTGCTTCAAGTGAAGTTCCTTCAACAATCTTCTCAACCATATAGCATGGCATGTGCAAAAGGTGATTGCAACATACTTTGTCTCGTAAATGAGTTCCTTCAACTATCATAAATTCCCATCAACCTGAAGTTGTTAGAGGATGAATTAAAAATCTCATGACCAAGAGTTCTTTTGATGTAATAAAGTACCCTTTCATTGCCATCATTTGCAATTTGTTAGGATTCTCCTTAATTGAAGCAACTTTCTCTTTGTCTCTAATGGTTTTGTTGCCATCATTTGTAATTCGTTAGGATTCTCCATGATTGAATCAGCCTTCTCTTTGTCTCCAACGGTTTTGCTCCAAATTCTATGTGGTGTTAATGGACTTACAATTGAACGTGTTGAACTTCTCAAGCATCTCTTTTGCAAATCCTTCTTGTGAGATGAAAACACCTTTTCCATTTGATTTACCTGGACTCCCAAATATTAGGACATAGTCCCATGTCATTCATCTCAAACTCTTTGAATCACAGTTTTCTTAAAATCTTAAACATCTTTAATTGATTTTTTGTAAAAATAAGATCATCCATATAGATACCGAAAAAATAAGAACGGAAGCAGAAACCCCCGTTCTTATTATGAAATATAATTAAAAAAATAACTATAAGAGAAAGTATTTAGATAAAGTAAAAAGATCTTATTCAAGAATGTATTTACAAATAAAGTAAGGAGACTATTTGTTTCAATTTAAATCTTAATTTTAATCTAAGTTAATATATATCCAAATCTAGATATACATAATCAAATAAAAGAGTTTAAATCATATTATGCTTTTTGTGTCTAGCCCGTTGCTTTGTTTGATTTGGTCTGAGCTTCTAGAATCATAACATAATGGATATTCACACATATATTTATAACACTCCTCCTTAAATGTCCATTGTATTAAGAATATACCTCGTTAAAACTATACTAGGAAAAAAATTCTAGTGAAGGAAAAGAGTACATAATTTTTTTCAAGAATCCGCCTTTGAAATACTACCTCATTAAAAACCTTACTAAGAAAAACTTAGTGGGAAAAACCTATGAAAGAAAAGAGTACAACGCATATTTTATTCCCCTAATGATTGCATTATTTAATATATTTAAAATGACGTATTCTAATCTTTTGTACCAATTTTTCAAATGTTGTAGTAGGAAAGGATTTGGTGAATAAATTTGCTAAATTATCACTTGAACGAATTTCTTGAGCATTAATATCACCTTTTTCTTGAAGATCATGAGTGAAGAAGAATTTTGATGAAATATGTTTTGTTCTATAGCTTTTCATATATCATTCCTTTAATTGTGCTATGCAAGTGGTATTATTGTCATATAACTTTGTTGAAATTTCTTTCTTGGTTGGCAATCCACACGTTTCTCGAATATGTTGAGTTATAGATCTTAATTAGACATATTCACGACTTGCCTCATGAATTATTAAAATTTCTACATGGTTAGAAAAAGTAACAAATATAGTTTGTTTATAGAAGCGTCATGAAATAGTAATACCTCCATATGCGAATAAGTAACTTGTTTGGGATCGATCTTTGTGTGGATCAGATAAATAACCTACATTGGCATAACCAATTAAATTTGATTTGAACACATATGAGTAATATATGCCCTTATCCATTGTTCCTAAAAAATATCGAACTATATGTTTAATTCCATTCCATGTCATTGAGTTGGAGAAGTACTATATCTTGTTAATAAATTTATAACAAATGATATATCAGGTCGTGTATTGCTAGTAAGATATATTAGTTCTCCGATTGCATTTAAAAATAATAATTATGGATCAATAAGTTTTTCATCATTCTCACGAGGTCGAAAAAAGTCATTTTCACATCTAGTGACCTTACAACTATTGCTTTGTCCATGTAGAATCATTTTAGCGCTTTTGCTATATAATTTGATTAATAGACAAAAATTTCATTTGTCAAGTATTTAATTTGAAGACTCAAATAAAACGTTGTTTTTCTAAAGTTTTTCATTTCAAATTCTTTATTTAAGTAATCCACGGTTTTTGATAACTTTTCAAGAGTTCAAATAATGTTTAAGTTATCAACATAAACAACAATTATTATAAATTTAGATTCGTAATTATTTTTTAAAAAAACACATGGGCATAAAGGATCATTTTTATAGCCTTCTTTCAATAAATATTCACTAAGGCGATTATACCACATGCGTTCGGATTGCTTTAATCCATATACATATTTATTTAATTTGCTTAAATAATTTTTTTAAAAATTGTGTGCTTCAGGCAATCCTTCAGGGATTTTCATATATATATATATATATATATCAAATGAGCTACATAAATAAGTTGTAGCCACATTCATTAGATATATTTCAATATTCTCATGTATTGCCAGACTAATTAAATATAGATTGTAATTGTATCCACCAAAAGAAAATATGTCTCTTCATAATTAATACCAAGACTTTAAGTAAAACCTTGTTGATAAGCTGTGCTTTATATTTCATAATCTCATTTTTCTCATTTTATTTAGCATAAATACCCATTTATATCTCATTAGTTTTACAACATTTGGTGTATGAACTACAAGTCACAAAAACTTCACGTTTGACAAGTGAATTCAATTCTAATTTGATTATGTCTTTTCATATTGGCCAATCATTTCTATGTCTAAATTTTTCAACAGATGTAGGTTCAAGATCCTTCTTTTATTTCATAATATTGAGTGCTACATTATATACAAAAATATCGTCAACGTCTATTTCATCCCAATTCCATCTTTTCTCAGTTATGACATAATTTATTGAAAGCTCTTCATTTTCAACGATTTCAAATACTTAAATTTCTTTTAAAATTATATCAATTATGTTAGAGATCTCTTCTAAAATTTTTGTTTCCTCTTTCTAATCATCTTGTATATTTGCTTCTATCTTTTTCAAGGATTTTATCTTTAGAACCGATTGGTTTCCCACGCTTTTGACATGCATTGTCTTACAAGGACATTAATTCTTATAGGAGTTTTTGCAGCTAGTATATGAGATTTAGTTATTCTCTTTAAATTAGTAGATACGTCTAGCAACTGATTTGCTATATTTTGTAAATGAATCATCTTTTGAATTTCAAGTTCACGTTGATTTGTGTGATGATCAAGACTAGATAATGAAAATGCATTCTAAGAAATTTCTTTTTCCAACTGCTTATTTTCTCCCCATACTGTTGAAAAAACTGTTTTATTAAAATGACAATTGACAAACCTTACCGTGAATAAATATCCAGTTAATGGTTTTAGATATTTAATTATAGATGGAGATTCATATACAATATATATTCCTAACCTCCTATGAAAATCCATTTTTGTGCATTATGGTGGAGCAATCAGGACATATACCACACATCTAAAAATTCTTAGATGAAAAATATATGATTCTTGACCATAAAACAATTATGTAGGGAGAATTTATGATAACTCATTTTATATTATTTTATTTAACATAATGCCAGTTATTTATCTAAATTTGACTTTACGTATGAAATTTTTTCATTTTTTTTTATAGAANGAAGGAGAATTCAAACTTAATTTTTGTAAAAAAGATAAATTAATTTACATATTTTAGAATCGAATAATCAAGTAAGAAAATATTTATATATTTTTTAAAATCATAAATATTTTACACTTCAATATTTAGCTTATTAATAAGTATATAAATAATCTACTTAAAGATTTGTAATTTTTAAATATTTTTTTAATTTAGTTCCTTAATATCTCAATTTTGTTCAATTTAGTCCTTATGACGTAGTAGAATTTTTTTTTTTGAAAATTTTTTTAATCTGCCATGTGACATTAACATGTCAACATGTCAGTGCCACGTCAGTACTGTTATGTCATTGTATAGTGCCTAGTAGCATTGTCACCTCATCACTCAATGCCATGTGACATGCCACATCACCATCTCAAATGTCACATCATCAAAATATGACACATTAGTGATGATGTCATTGCTAACATTATCTTTTAATAATAAAATTGGATGATGTTAGGGAAAGAGACTAAATTAATGTAATTTTCAAAATCAAGAGATTAAATTACTTCGATTTTGAATACAGAGACTAAATTGAATAAAATTGAAGAGTACAAAAATTGAACAAGTCTTTTGACTATTAAAATTTTTACAAATTTAATAACTTTTCCCCTTTTTATCATAGCAAAAATGAAATCAATAGGAACCCGATTAAGTTACAAGGTCAAAAAGTCATAACTTAATGTACAAAAGGAAGAATCAATTTAAACCTCATTGATAAAGGTCACTCCCCTGGCCCTTAGAGTCATCCACAACTAAAGGCTATAAAAATCTTTCACGGTAACCACATTCGACATATTATAAAAATATTGACTCAATTAAGACGAATTAAAGCTTAATAAACCAAAATAAGGAAAAGAAAAAGGGTAAAACTTTAGTTAGATGAAATTCCTATGAGTTGTTAAGATTCTTTGAAAAATACCACAAATTTGTTACAACACTTGAAATAGGTTTTCCATATAAGTTATAAATAATGAAAATTTCTTTAAATCCCAAGATTATAGGCCATAGTTTATGGCTTAAGAAGGAAAAAAAAAAACGTCAAGATAAATCATGACCGTCCAAGCTCGATCAGAGGGCCTGCCTATAAATTCGTTCATAAGTGGTTAAGCCATTACAGATGTGTCAAAACTCCTAATGAGAAGGAGATCTTTGTCTCTGAGCAAAAGACACGTGTTTTATTCTCTTGGTTTTAAAAAGTCTATGGGAAAAAAATTCGCTTAAAATTATTTACGTGGCAGTTATTCCTCAACCCTCGCTACTGTTTAAATTTTTCCCTACGTAAGGCAGAAGAAACTGATACACTTTCCATTTTCATGAACAGATTCTCCAAATTTCTCCCTGTATAAATCTTCACTCTCTTGCTTCTTTGAAAAGAAAGAGAAAGGTAGGGTTGCTTTGCAGTAACAACAGAATGCGAGGCTACACGTTCTACGCGAAGGTCTCGAGGGTTTTTCAGACATACCCTTCATTGTCTAAGCTTCTTGTTGTCTCTACCGTCGGGTATATCAAGTGATTTTGCATTTAGCATTCTTCTTTTGTGTTTTTTGTTGCTTTCCAGTTGTTTTGAGTTGTTGCATGGTTATGCTTTGGTGAATTTCTCTTTAATAGTAATATACTGAGATTCCGATGTTATAAACAAGACACACAGCCTCCCTTCAAAGTTGATAAAGGAAGCTCTTCTTCTGTTGCTTTGCCTTAGTATACGTTAATGTTCTGCTTTGCTATTCGTTTCCAGTAATATTGCATTCTTGTTTGTTCTTTTATAATTATTCTTTATGACAAATGCTTGAAATTTTCTTTCTTTTGTAGTATATATTATTTTTGTGTATTCACAAGAAATTATTACTATACATATGATGAATGTATATTCTTTACTACGTATTGGTTTTGACTTGTATTCGACCGCAGTGGTGGTAGTCTACTGGCCTTCAGTGATGACAGGCCATTCCAAAGAGTGTCGAATGATGGTGGTCAGAAACCTGAATGTAACAAGAAGAAGAAGGTGGTGGTGCTCGGCACTGGTTGGGCTGCCACCAGTTTTTTGAAAAATTTGAAAAGTGATTCCTATGAAGTTCAAGTCGTGTCACCCCGCAATTATTTTGCATTTACTCCTTTGTTACCGAGTGTGACTAGCGGAACAGTAGAAGCACGCAGCGTTGTTGAGCCTATTCGCAACATTGTCAAGAAGGTATACATAAAAATTATATTGAGATAGAATTGGTTTCTGTTTTTTCCACTACAGTATTGTTAGCGTACTGAATGGCTCATGGTAATTGCTTTTCTTTTTATATCTCATGGCAGAGAGGTTACCAAATTGACTTCAAGGAAGCTGAATGTCTTAAGATCGACGCAAGCAAGAAGATACTTCATTGCAAGTCTGCTCAAGCCACCAATTTAGGAGGCAAAGAAGAATTCACCGTGGATTATGACATCTTAATCATAGCTGTGGGAGCTCAAGTAAATACATTTAATACCCCAGGTGTTTCAGAATATGCACATTTTCTCAAGGTAGTACAATATATGTAAATGTTTTTATTTACAAAATTTCTCTGCTTAATGAAGGTTAAGCCCTTGCTTTTTTTTTTTTTATACGGATCGAGAAAATATTTGTCAGAATTCTGGTTTACAGCTTAATTGGAAGCTGTTCTAAAACTATCCTAACAAAGATTGAATTCTTTTGTCATGTAGGAAGTGGAAGATGCTCAGAAGGTCCGCAACACAGTGATTGATTGTTTTGAAAGGGCAAGTCTTCCTAGTGTGAGTCATGAAGAGAGGAAGAGGATCTTGCATTTTGTTGTCGTTGGCGGTGGTCCAGTTGGTGTTGAGTTTGCTGCAGAGCTTCATGACATTGTAGTTCAGGATATATCTAAATTATATCCTTCAGTCAGTAACCTTGCAAAAATTACACTTCTTGAAGCAGGCGATCATATCTTAAACATGTAAGATATCTAGAGAGCTTTTCCAAAAAGCATCTTGTTTTTTCTAATAATTATAATCATTGTAATTTTTAGTTTTTGTTCTTTCCAATTACTCCTGTTTTCTACTTTATGAATTCAAGTATTAACAGTTAGCCTTCTGGAACTTGGCTCTGGTGAGTCATAACATCTCCTCTCATTTCAATTCCCAGGTATGACAAGAGGATTACTCAATTTGCTGAAACAAAGTTCCAAAGAGACGGTATCGATTTGAAGACAGGGTCAATGGTCACAAAAGTGTCGGAAAAGGATGTTTCCAGTAAAGATAGAGCAACTGGCCAATGTAGTACTCTCCCATATGGATTGGTTGTCTGGTCAACTGGTATTGCACCTCGTCCTGTCATATTGGACTTCATGAAGCAAATTGGACAGGTTTAAATAGTACAAAACTTTTATTTTCTTTGAACAGATCTTAACCATTGATCAGGCCATTTCTTCTTCTTCTTTTGAAGATGGTTTTAATGTTTTTTAATGTTGTGACCACAGGGTAGCAGGCGTGTTTTAGCAACAGATGAATGGCTGAGAGTCGAAGGATGTGATAATGTATATGCTCTGGGTGATTGTGCTACCATCAATCAACGCAAAGTCATGGTAAATTTATGTCAGCATGACTAGTTTGCCACTTTTTAGTTTGTTTTGCTTGCTCGATATCTTGTGTTTCAATTTCATTGTTAACTTAGCATGTAGACTTGGTCTCGCTTCAGGCCTTTAACCTCAACTTGAGCATGAATTTTAGTAGTATAATTATTTAACGATGAAAACCTTTTGTTGATGGGATGCATTATTCGTGCGTTATTATAGAGAGATCTGCTATTAAGTTCTATTATGTTGCTTGTTGTTGACAATTTACTAGGAGGATATATCGGCCATTTTTGGCCAGGCAAAAACGAATGATGCTGGTCATTTGAATAAACAAGAATTCAGAGAAGTTATAGGTGACATCACAGAGAGGTACCCTCAAGTGGAGCTTTATTTGAAGAAGAGCAAAGTGAAAAACATGGTTGCTTTACTCGACAAATATGAAGGAGAAATTGACATTGAAAAATTTGAGAAAGCTCTCTCAGAAGTGGATACTCAGATGAAAAATCTTCCTGCAACAGCTCAGGTAAGTTGGACGTTCATTTTCATTTTTCGGGAGAATTTGGTTCCATCATACAGTTTTAAACGTTAAGGTTTTTGAATACAATCTAGGTCGCTGCTCAACAAGGTGAGTACCTCGCGAAATGTTTCAATCGTATGGAGAAGTGCGAAATGTATCCTGAAGGTCCTCGCAGGTTTCGAACATCAGGCCAACACCGTTTTCATCCCTTCAGGTACAGCCTGAAATTATCTTGTTGATAGGCATTGAACATCTAAAAACCTTTCAAGCTTCAACTTCCGGCTACTTGTGCCCCTCCAGTTTGGAAGTTGAAGTGCAAAGCTTTAGGGGTCAAAAACCAGAAATTGCTGAAACGAAAAAATATGATTAAACTTATGTTGACCAATTTCAGGTATAAACATTTTGGGCAATTTGCTCCACTAGGAGGAGAACAAACTGCAGCTCAACTGCCGGGAGACTGGGTTTCGATTGGTCATAGCACCCAGTGGCTTTGGTATTCAGTCTATGCAAGGTAAATCTCATTTCAGCTTTGGTTGTTATTAGTTCATTATCAAATCCTGATGGTTGTTTCTACTCGCAGCAAGCTAGTCAGCTGGCGCACTAGGATGCTGGTGGTGTCTGACTGGTTTAGACGGTACATATTTGGAAGGGACACCAGTCGAATCTGAGACATGTTTCCATCTTTAGTTTTTCCTATATATTTAGGTCTTGATTCCTCTAAATTTAATTTGCTATCATTTTTAATTTTGTTCGTTATATATATATATATATATATATAGATTGGCATCAAATAGTGGATGTTAGTCTCATAACAGTTTAAGAGAATCCATTCAATCCATAGTTCTTGTTCTGTTCCGGATATGGGATGTCTCATGGCTCTTTTATTGTGATAACACCTTTTTCTGTTTCACTTGCAAGCATTCCATGAGATATAATATTTGTTAAGAGTAAAATACCATCACCCTTTTAAATTTTAATCAAAATTTCATACAGGTCTATAAGAATAAAAAATAGACAATTCGTCTAAAAAATTATCTTTCGTTAGACATAAATTTAACTTTTAAGATTGCATTGATATTTTCGTTAATTTGCACGTGACAATATTTTTTGAACAATTTTACTTGTTATTAATTTCAAAAATTACACAATATATAAATTATAATTTTTTACTTTAAAATTTTTTTCTATTGAAAAAATCTTTTCTCCTCTATTTTTTTGTTTCAAACGGTCAACGATTGACCACCTCTCGGCCGGATCTGATCATGCATGGCCAGATCTAGCCAGATCTTTGGCCATGCTCTTCTGGCTTGGGAAGCAGGGGACCACTCGACAGTGCTCCCATAGCCAGGGGAGCACTTGACGTGCTTTCTAAGTCAGGGGAGCTGATCGAGTGATCCCATGGCTTAGGAAGCACGTGACGGTGCTCCCTTGGGGAGCCAGGGAGCACCAAATCGATGCTTTCCTGACTTAGGGAGCACTGATCTGGTGTTTCTTTGAGAAAATTTGATCACTGATCTGGTGTTTCTTTTGAGAAAATTTGATCGAATTGGACATTTTACGATATGATTTGAGCGCGAAGTGACCAATCAATATTCGTTGGCAGACTTAAAAAAAAAGGAACAGTTTAAACATTAACATCGTTTAATCGTTTGGAATGAAATATTCATTTTAAAAATTAATAAACTCACTTATAATTATAATTAAAATTTAAAAGCGTCCAAGTATTTTACTCTATTTCTTACAAAAAAAAATTACTGCTTTAGAGAGTGACGGATCTCACCAGCCCTTTGTTTTCCTCCTGGTATTCTAGTATCGTCGTCCCAAGTATTTTGCCCCTTTTATTCTGTTGCCGGACTACTCCACGTTGGAGTACATGGGCATTTACCAAAAACAGTGATACACAATCTCTGAAAAACTAGGCACTCATACCACCATGTCAGAAAAATTGTGAATGTTACGTGATGCGTTTGTGTCCTCTTTAGACGACTCCACCTTTGTTTCTTGAATGTGATATACTCCAAAATAAAAGCATTAAGTCACAAAGCTCACTAAATAGAAATGGGAAGGTTAGCACATTATTTAGGGTCATTACAGATACTATGTTTATACACCACATAAAATGAATAGATGAAGCTTGGTTAAATCTATTGGTCTCAAATGATACAAACAAATGATACACAACTTGTACAGTGAAATGCCAAAGTATGTTGCTTGAACTGTAATACAAAGGTAATGGATATTGTCACAAGCACACTACTCAGAAATCTCAAATCTATGAGGCTGACCATGCTTTTCCAATGTTGCCATGCATTTAATTCATGTTGGCAATCAGCAAACTGACAACTGATTTGTATTACAAGATATACAAATGCTATGCACAATAGGGTCCGTCTATTTGCACTACATAATTTCCATGGTTGAGGCTCGGCCTTTGACTTTGCTGGCCTCTATTTCTCATGTCAAGAGAATACCTAAAAGGAAAACAACATATCATTATCATAGTTGAAGATAAATCTTGCACACCAGTCATGTTATGGCAGTCACACCTGAAAGCATAAATCTTGCACAACAAACGCAATTTATCAATCATCTAACATAAATCACATGTTACATTACAAATTACAGGGATGGCACCAACAACAATCTTATATGAATATGCTAAACATATACTGAAGCATTGTTAACAAAGGGGCAAAAAACCAATGGATAGCAGGACAGACATACCAGTATCAGTAGTAATGTGTGAGGGAACATCCATGACATATTCCTTCTCTTGCTTCGAGCCAAGCTCAAGTACTCCAGACAACACTAAAGAACTCTTACAGAGCTTAACCCTGGATCAAGTACATAACTACCTATGTTTTCGTTTAAAATTCTCTGTAGCAGCTATATCTGAAAGGGATGATGAATTCATCTCCTCCGAAAAAGACATTGCCAAATCCACCTTCCCCGCTTTCTTCAAAATGCAGATTAGAGATCGATATATGTAGACTGATGGATAGATCTGCCTCTGCTTCATCTCCCTGAAGAGTCTTAATGCTTCATTAATGTTCCCTGATCGGCCAAAAGTCTCAATCATTGCTCTATAAGTAAGCAAATCAGGCTCAACTCCAGTATCACTCATTTCTCTGAAAAACACTAAGCACATATCTAACCTCCCAAGCTTCCTCAAATTGTTCAATAACGTATTGTAAGTAATGATATCTGGAACCAAGCCAGCTTCCTTCATAGAGGCAAACTCATGGACCATTTCATCCACCCGACCAGCACGACCTAAGATATCCAAAATAGTATTATATGTTATCACATCAGGCTTGCATCCAAAACTCTTAATCTGATTAAATACCAAAAGAGCCTTTTCTATCTGCCAACATTCAGCAAAGGCAAGGATGATTCGGTTTATAACTGTTGTGCTACTCGGGAAAGCTAATTCCGATACTTGTTTGACAAATCTAATCAATGCTGTACAGTCATTAGACTTCACAAAAGACCTTGCAAGGTTAAGATAACAAGTTGAGCTCAAGGGTCCATGAAACACCAATAAGTCTTTGAATATCTGAAACGAAAGGTCAATCTCATTTCTTTCAGCGGCTGCAGCCAAGAGGGTATTATATGCATTGGGGATGAAGATATTTTTATCTCGCAAGGATTGCAGTAATCTGATAGCCATTGAAAGATTTCCAGCTTTGCACAGCTTGTGAACATAAGCATTACAGGTTTCCCCACTTGACTTTGGCGTGTTTTCACATGTAGCCAGAATTTGATTCAAGACTTCATCTGTTACTTCCTCTTCATCTGGGGCAGCCTGAGTTGCAAGCAATTTATAATTTCCGACGATTTTACTTACAGTGGGGTAAAGAAGGCAAATGCAAGGGAATCCAACTGGTATGGACGTAACATAGTTCTGGGATTAGAAGCATGGCCATCAATTACATGCTAAACATATAAACAATATAAGAAATTAATCAATCCAAACCACATATTTAACTCAATCCACGGGTTAAAAAAATAACAAAGAAATTTGTAGGAATGCAGCTTCTGTTTAACAAACAAAAAAAAAATCCAATTCCTGCCTTATGTAAATTTCTACTCAAAAGTAGACGCTATTACTTGTTGATGATAAAAAGAAATGGATGCGTTTTGACTTACATCGTGAGGATAATGCCCACGGTTACCCCAACCTGGAATCAAACTGGAATAGGAATTGAAAGTGCCTTTGCATCGAAGGAGAAGCTTGAAGCACCTTGTTGTAGCTATCATTGATATATTAAAATTTCAAAAGGAATCCATAAACAAATTTATTACTTTATTTTTCCTAAGGAATGGAGTTTCAGCAATCTTGAGGCGTTATTGAGGTTTAATGTTAGGGTTTAACGCTGGGTAAAAGGTCGCGGCGTTTGGTGCCGGGCGACAACGCCCAAAGGAAATTCATTTTTTAGTAGGAGAATTTGGTTTTCTCGGTTTTTCCCTTTTTTTTTTTTTTCTTCTTTCTTTCCCTTTCCCTTTGTCTTTTATTATTATTTTTAATTTCCTTACATTTTCATTCCTTTTCTTCGTGAGGGTTGGGAGGACATTCTTTTTACTCCTAGTCCTGGAGAGCAGTTGGTTCTAGAAAAGTAAACAATAATTTTTGTAATATGAATGGTAAAAATATATTAAGCATAATGTTTAAAAAATTTAAATAATTTTTTTATTGTATTTAATTAAGTTTTTATATTTTATTTTAATCAAATAAATTCTTATGATTAATGATTGATTAATTTTCATTAGTTAAAATATCACTTGTTATTTTATATCTACATGGCACTGATATGACATTGATGTTGAGGGTAAAAAATGTCATATGATCATATTATCATATTAAATTAGCATGTCGCATTATCTTTAATATAATATATGAATATATCATAGCATAATCAATTATAATATATTAACATATCACTCCAACGTCATACGACATATAATAATAAATAATATTTTATTAAGTTAATAATTAGTTATCAAGACTTATTTAACTTAAAATAAAAATATATAACTTATTTAATTCAAACTAAAAGTAAAAGGGTTTGATTGAACATAATAAAAATATAAAGATTTTTTTAACTTTTTCTAAATAGTTTATGATCTTTTTTAGATATTATGTTATTATATTATAATATTCAATTATAAAAAAAGTTAAATTATGTAATTAGTCTTTGTATTCTATAAAAAAGGTAAATTTAGTTTCTGTATAATAATTTATATAAATTGAGTTTTTGTACTTTATCACTTTGCTAATTTCAATCCCTAATTTTAACATAGTTAAATTTTACTGTTAAATATATTGATGTGGCATTTTGGTCAAGCTAAAATGGCATTAATTGAGGTGATGTGGCATTGATTATGTGCTAATATAACAGTTGTTGGATTTATGCTGATGTGGCATTTATTGACATGGCAAAGTATTGAGTTTAACAAAAAATAAAAGAATAAAAACACCTTAACCATAAATTGAATGAGATTAACATAAAAATTAAGAGAAAGAACAAAAAAAATTAACGATGGAAGAGATAGAATCAAAATAGGGAGAGTTATGTTTGGTTTTGAATATAGTATTGAAAATGGGGAAAATAATATGTTTTTGTTATGAATATTTTTTGTAAATATCCATTTATTCTATCTATATCTAGATTTGATGTAAATTAGATTGGATTAGGATTTAATCAATCTAATCTCTAAGGGCATGCTTGGTTGGGGGGAATGGAATAGCTATTCCTCCTTTATTCTCATTCTTGAGATAAAGCTGCATTTAGTTCAATGAAATGGCTATTTTTCAGAATAACCATTTCAAGAGAAGCCTGAATAGCCATTACCAAGGCCCCCCTTGGTAATAGCTATTCCAAATTGTTGGGAATAAGAAAAAAACTTGATTAGACAAATATACCCTTTTACAATTTTAAAAATTACCTTATAAAAAATACTAAATCTATTTTTTTTTCTCTCTTCCTCACTCCTCTCTCTAAAGCACAAAAGACACAAAATTTTTTACTTCATTTTCAAAAAAAGGGAAATGAAAATATTTAAATATTATGTAATATATTAATATTATTTCACTATAATAAATATTATAAAGCATATTACTTAATATTATTAATTGAATATAATAAATGTAACAAAGAATATTGTTTAGTATTATTTAAATTTAATGAAGAATATATTTTATCTTTTAATATTAAATATTATTTAAATATAATAAAAGGTTTAATTATCTTCTAATACAAAATATTATTAAATTATAATAAAAATATGTTTGTATTTTGGTGAAAATATTATTTAATTATAGTAAAAGTTATTTTAATTTTATTGTTCAGAATATTTTTATTTTTTAACAAAATAAATTTTTTAATTTTAATAAATAGTATTTATTTCTCATCATAGTTTTTTTTTATTTTTTAATTAAAAAATCTTTAAATTTTAATAAAGGGTATTTTTATCATTTACCCATTATTCCTTAACCATTCTTAAAATTATTCTTGCCAACCAAATAATGGAATAAGTAATAATAGCAATTTCTATCTTATTCCATTCCCATGAACCAATCTACATAATAGCTATTATTCCTCTATTCTATTCCCTTGGAATGACTATGATATTCCTATTCTATTCTTTCCAGTGAACCAAGCATGTTATAAGTGTTATCTTCATCTTGTAAGTTCTATCAAGATAAGGGAGTTATTTACTTATAAATAGACCCCCTCAGTTCATTTGTAAACACACTTCAATAAGATCTCTTTTCTTCCCTCTAAATACTTTCTTTCTTTTCTTGTTCTTTCAGTTATCTTTATTTGTTCTTTTAAGTTATTTTTATAACATGTTATCAGCACGATTCTCTCTCACACTTAAGCTTCACAAAGTCGAAGTTCAATTTTTCTTCAGGTGATTTTTGTCTATTATCACTTCAGTGTTTTGCCCAAATTTTACAAATTTATAATAAGTCAATTTTCAATTTTATATTAACTGTTTTTCATCAGTCAATTTATTATTTTGCTTGCCAATTACGATATATTGTGTAATACTAACATTTATGTTTTTCTTTTAAGCTATCACAATGTCAAATCTTACAAAGCTTGAATTTGTGGCTCTTGCTATTACCAGCAATAACTATCTATCTTGGATTCTAGATGCTGAAATCCATTTAGATGTTATGGGTCTTGGAGAGACAATCAAAGAAGAAAATAAAGCATCCAATCAGGATAAGGCAAAAACAATGATTTTCCTTTGCCACCATCTTCATGAAGGATTAAAAATTGAGTATCTCACAATAAAAGATCCAGTCGATCTTTGAAAAAGTCTAAAGGAGAGATATGACCACTAGAAAACAGTAATTCTGTCAAAAGCTCGTTATGATTGGATGCATCTGCGATTGCAAGATTTAAAAACTATAAGTAAGTATAACTCAGCATTATACAGAATTAGTTCTAAACTAAAATTGTGTGGAGAAAAGGTGACTGATGCTAATTTGTTAAAAAAAACATTATCTACTTTTCATGCCTCAAATGTGCTCCTACAGCAGCAATATAATGAAAAAGGTTTTAAGAAATACTCTAAACTGATTTCATGTCTCCTTGTGGCTGAGGAAAATAACGAGTTATTGATGAAAAATCATGAATCTCGACCAACTGGTTCTACTCCATTCTTTAAAGTGAATGCGACATCATTTAGAAATTCTGGTCGTGGTCGTGGTCGTAATCATGGACGTGGAAAAGGTTGTCATAATTATCGCAGTCGTGATGGTTACACAATTAATTATTCTGATAATAAAAATATCCATCAGAAGTGGATGAATAGTGAAGAGATACATGAAAAAGACAAAAGGTGGACAAAGTAAAATGAATACAGAAAATGTTTGTTATAGATGTGGCATGAAAGGCCATTGGTCAAGTACTTGTCGTACACCAAAGCATCTTGTTGAACTTTATCAAGCATCACTAAATATAAAGGAAACACTATCGAAACAAATTTTGTTGAAGATGATAGCCAAGTTGATATAACACACTTGGATGTTGCTGATTTTTTTGCCCACCTTGAAGGACGAATTAATCATTTGATTGGTGATGGAAATTCCAATAATGAAATTTCTTAAATTATTTGTTGATGTGTTTTAGTACAACTCTATTAGGAACTTGGTATGTTTAGTATAATTCAATTAAGAAGTTAATGTGTTTTAATATGTTTATTAGGAAGATTTTTTTTGTATTTTAATAACAAATTTTATATTTAATGTTCTCTTATATGAGTTTCTTACTATATATATTTTATTTTTTTGAAAAAAATATGGATATTCATCTGGTTAGATTCAAAATCAATGATGAAGATATTTGTCTAATAGATAGTGCTACAACGCACACTATATTTAAAGATAAGAAATATTTTTCCCACTTGACAGTGGAAGAAGCTAATGTCAATACAATATCTGGTAGTACAAGATTAATTGAAAGCTCTGAAAAAGCCAATATTTTACTACCTGGAGGAACAAAGTTCATAATAAAAGATGCATTATTTTCTACAAGGTCTCAAAGAAACTTATTGAGTTTTAAAGATATTCGTTTGAATAGATATCATATTGAGACAACAAATGAAAGAGGCACTAAATATCTTTATATTACATCTATTATATTGGGTAAAAAATGTGTATTGGAAAAATTACCCGCTTTGTCCTCTAGAATGTACTACACAAAAATTAAAATGATTGAAACTTATGTAAACTAGAAGTTTACTGATAATTTTAATGTTTGGCATGACCGGTTAGGCCATCCCGGATCAATAATGATGCGAAAAATTATTGAAAATTCATGTGGTTATCCATTGAAAAATCAGAAGATTTTTCAATTTAATGAATTCTCATGTATTACATGCTTTTAAGGTAAATTAATTATAAAACCATCACCAGCAAAAGTTGGGATTGAATCCTCTATGTTTTCGAAACATATTCAGGGTGATATATGTGGACCCATACATCCATCATGTGGACCATTCAGATATTTTATGGTTTTAATTGATGCATCAACAAGATGGTCACATGTGTGCTTATTATCAACTCGCAATTTGGCATTTACAAGATTACTTGCACAAATAATTCGTCTGCGAGCACATTTTTCTGATTATGCAATCAAGACAATTCGTCTTGACAATGCTGGTGAATTTACGTCTCAAGCTTTTAATGAATATTGCATGTCTATTGGAATAAATGTTGAATAATCTGTTACTCATGTTTATACACAAAATGATTTAGCAAAATCGTTTATCAAACGTCTTAAACTGATTGCAAGGGCATTACTTATGAATCCAAACTCTCAATTTCTGCTTGGGGACATGCAATTTTGCATGCAGCAGCTCTTGTACGCATCAGACCAACAAGTTATCATAAATTCTCCCGTATACAATTGGTTTATGGTTAGGAACCAAATATTTCCCATCTAAAAATTTTTGGATGTGCAGTATATGTTCCGATTACTCCACCACAACGCACAAAGATGGGTCTTCAAATGAGGTTAGGAATATATATTGGATATGAATCTTCATCTATAATTAAATATCTAGAACCCTCAACAGGAGATTTATTCACTGCAAAGTTTACTGATTGTCATTTTGATGAAACAATTTTTCCAACATTAGGGAGAGAAAATAAGCAGCTGAAAAAGGAAATATCTTGGAATACATTATCATTATCTAGTTTTGATCCTCGCACAAACCAATGTGAACAAGAAGTTCAAAAGATAATTCATTTGCAAAATATAGCAAATCAGTTACCAGATGTATTTACTGACCTATAAAGAGTAACTAAATCTCATATACCAGCTGCAAATGCTCCAATCAGAATTGATATAGGACAATCTGTTGTTACTAATGAGTCTAAGATACGCCAAAAGCGTGGAAGACCAATCGGTTCAAAAGATAAAATTTCTAAAAAAAAAAAGGAGCAAATATTCAAAATGGTCAAGAAGAGGAAACAAAAACTTCAGAAAAGACCCCTGACATAATTTCAGAAGAAATTCAAGTACTTGAAATTAGTGAAAATGAAGATATCTCAATAAATTATGTCATGACAGGAAAAAGATGGAACTGAAATGAAATAAACGTCGACGATATTTTTGCATATAATGTGGCGCTCAATATTATGAAAGAAAATGAGGATCTTGAACCTACATCTGTTGAAGAATGTAGATATAGAAATGATTGGCCAATGTGGAAAGAAACAATCAAAATGGAATTAAATTCACTTGCAAAATGTGAAGTTTTTGGACCTGTAGTCTGTACGTCAAATGGGGTAAAACCAGTGGGATATAAATGGGTATTTGTGCGAAAACGAAATGAGAAAGATGAGATTATGAGATATAAAGCACGGCTTGTCGCACAAGATTTTACCCAAAAGCCTGGTATTGATTATGAAGAGGCATATTCTCCTGTGGTGGATGCAATTACATTTCGATATTTAATTAGTCTGACAATACATGAAAAGCTTGAAATGCGTTTGATGGATGTAGTTACAGCCTATTTATATGGCTCACTTGAAAATGATATCTATATGAAAATCTCTAAAGGATTTAAGTTGCTTGAAGCACAAAATTTGAAATCCCGAGAGATTTATTTAATCAAATTAAATAAATATTTATACGGATTAAAACAATCTGAACACATGTGATATAATCGCCTTAGTGAATATTTGTAGAAAGAAGGCTATAAAAATGATCCAATATGCCCATGTGTTTTTATAAAAAGATTCAGATCTGAATTTGTGATAATTGTTGTTTATATTGATGATCTAAACATTATTGGGACTCTTGAAGAGTTATCAAAAGCCGTGGATTATTTAAATAAAGAATTTGATATGAAAGACCTTGGAAAAATAAATTTTTGTTTGGGTCTTCAGATTGAATACTTGACAAATGAAATTTTTGTCCATCAATATAATTATATAGCAAAAGTGCTAAAACGATTTTATATGGACAAAGCACATCCATTGAGTTCACCAATGGTTGTAAGATCATTAGATGTGAAAAAAGACCCTTTCTGACCTCATGAGGATAATGAAGAACTTCTTAGTCCTGAAGTATCATATCTTAGTACAATTGGAGCATTATGTATCTTGCTAGCAATACACGACTTGATATTTCATTTGCTGTGAATTTATTAGTAAGATATAGTTCTTCTCCAACTCGAAGGCATTAGAATGGAATTAAACATATACTTCGATATATTCGAGGAACAATGGATATGAGCTTATATTATTCAAATGCATTAAAATTAGATTTAATTGGTTATACATATGCAAGATATTTATCAGATCCACATAAAGCTCGATCCTAGACAGGTTACTTATTCACATATGGAGGTACGGCTATTTCATGGCGTTCTGTAAAGCAAACTATAGTTGCCACTTCTTCTAACCATGCAGAAATTCTAGCAATTCATGAGGCAAGTCGTGAATGTGTCTGTTTAAGATCTGTAACTCAACATATTCAAGAAATGTGTGTTTTGTCAACCAAGAAAGAAATTCCAACAATATTATACGAAGATAATACTGTTTGCATAGCACAGTTAAAGAAAGGATACATTAAAGGCGATCGAGCAAAACATATTTCGTCAAAATTCTTATTCACTCATGACCTTCAAGAAAAGGGTGATATTAGTGTTCAACAAATTCGTTCAAGTGACAATCTAGCATATTTGTTTACTAAAGCCCTTTCTACTACAACATTCGAAAAGTAGGTATAAAAGATTGAGATGCACCGTTTTAAATATCTTAAATAATGCAGTTGTCAAGGGGAGTAAAATACGCAGTGTACTCTTTTTCTTCATCAAGGTTTTTCCCACTAAGTTTTTCTTGATAAGGTTTTTAATGAAACAATATTTCATAAGCGTATTCTTGAAAAGAATTATGTACTCTTTTTTCTTCACTCGAATTTTTTTTTCATGAGGTTTTTTCCTTGTAAGGTTTTAACGAGGCATATTCTTAACACAATGGATATTCAAGGGGGAGTGCTATGAATATTTTTGTGAATATCCATTTATTCTATCTATATCTAGATTTGATGTAAATTAGATTGGATTAAGATTTAATCCATCTAATTTCTAAGTGTTATCTTCATCTTGTAAATTCTATCAAAATAAGGGAGTTATTTGCCTATAAATAGGCCCTCTCAGTTCATTTGTAAACACACTTCAATGAGATCTCTTTTCTCTTCTCTAAATATTTTCTTTTTTTTCTTGTTCTTTCAGTTATCTTTATTTGTTCTTTTAAGTTATTTTTATAACAGTTTTAAAGGTTAATGGGCTTTTTTTTTAAGATTCAATTTTTGGATCCGCATTTTTTCTTTGAAGATTCAACTAGTGTTGCAAATCAAACGCAATCAAGACAACTAGGTAAGCTTCTTAGCCTGATCAATTAAATTTAAATGAAAGGGGGTAGATTTAGGCTTCATAAGACACCAATCCTCTTTGTCCATAAGGTGAGCTTGATTTTTACATGTTAGGGGATGAAGATGATTTTCTATTACGATGCCTTGGCGGTGAGATATTAGGAGATATAAAAAGAAAGGAACCATGACTCCTTGATCTAGAAGATGTAAACCTTGATTTGCCTTTATATGGAGGGCCTTGATCATCTATTTGAAAACCAAGATGAGATTTTAACCCCTCAGTTATGACAGGTCGTTTATCTCTAGGACTAAAACTTCGAATAAGACTGCGACTTTGACTATGAATTAGGTTGCGAAAAACAATTTTACTTTTACGTTGATCATTTATAAGCTTTCTTTACCATGTGTTTAGTTCAATTTGAAATAAAATAGAAATTTTGAAAGAAAAAAAATGATGTTTCAACATAGAATAATGATTGTAAGATTTTTCTCAATTTTTTTAATTTAGTAATTATCATGTTAGCAATTGTCATGCCAACATTTGTCATGTCAACATTTTTTTGTCACATTAACATAATCATGCCACATCAGCACATAATCAATGCTACATCAACAGAAAGTGTCACATTAGCTTGGTCAAAATACCATGTTAACATATTTAACGATAAATTTTAACAATATTAGAGTTAAAGATTGAAATTAACAAAATGACAAAATATAAAAATTCAATTTACATAAATTATTATATATGAACTAAATCTATATTTTTTTTGTAAAGCATTGTATAATTTAACTTAAAAAATACTAAGCATATCCTAACTTTTTTTCTTAAATTCTTCTAAAAAGAATATTCATTGAATTCTTAGCTTATTCTATTAAAACCTTTCCAGTTGGAAAAATTATTCAAAAAAAAACTTTATACCTAAAAATAATAATAATCAAACATCTCCTTTATGTTGTGATATTGTTAGGCGTGGTTAACCTCAGGCAAATATCTAGAGAAGAAATATATCTTATACCTTTAGCATGCACAAGCTAATGGTAAAGATCTTTTACTCTCTTGCTATTTCATTCTTTTAACTTTCTTGGTTTAGAATATAAATAATTGATAGTTAATCTTGGGTGGTAAAGTCTGAAACAAACGGTTTCCAAAATTTGTGGACAATCATGGCAGGTTCAGATAAATTCAAGTGGGGACGAAAGAAGTGGCTTGACAGAGTGATGGAATTACAAGTGAAGTTGAGATATTTACTTCTTAATCTCCACACTAGTAGCAGTGTCATTTCATGGTGGCAATGGCTTCATAACAGAACAAAATCATCACTATCAGAATTGAAGGACATGCGTGTTGCTTAATTCCATAACAAAGCAGAGCACAGACGCAAACTGCAAACAACATCATTTTTCCTTCTTCTCCATCCCATTTTCTTTACATCAACTTTTCAGTCCCTTTTTCAAACATTGGAAAGGGATCATTTTCACCCTGGAAGGGATGAGTCATTTGATATTCAAACATCAACTTTGGTTTGAGTTGTTTGTAGTTTCCCTTATTAATTTCTTGCTTTTTTTTTCTCACTTATCAACCTCAAGATTACTTAACAAAAAAAATCTCAAAATTTTTTCTTAAAAAAATAGTAGTAAAAGATTATAAGGAGGAAAACAAGTGTAGATAGTCGATTTTGGTTTATACTTATTCTCTGAAAAATTATTTTATCATGTAACATTATATAAAGAATAATAAGAACAATCATTACAAGTAAAGCACTACTTCATGTAGAACAAGTAGAATAAGTGGAGCATTACTCCACGAGGAACAATTAATACAAGTAGAACAACTACTTCACATAGAATAACAATTTCACACAAATGACAATGAAGTAATCCGGAATAGGTGGCAAGGTTCACAGGTTACTTTCATATTGGGATGTTCCGGAGAGTTTGACTTGGTGGCTCAGATATGGAGATAGTTAAAAGGTCTTTCTCTTAACCTTTTCCTGAAGTACAAGTGTTTCACCCTTCTATCTTGTTCTCGTATACCTGTTCACATACACCTTCTTCTCTTATATCTATTCATGTATAGCTTGTTCTCTTGTACCTGTTCACGTACAACTATTCTCTATCAACTCCTACTCGAGAATAAGTCTCATTAAATATAATTACTTTAACAGTCACATAATAAGTTTTTAACCGTTATTCAATATTAACTCTCAGTAACGGTTACCTAACATTAAATTTCTCTTTAATGGTATCATTCATTACGTGTATTAAAACCTTTTCTTGTAACCGTTACTTCTGACACTCTATATAAAGCCTTCACAATTCAAAGAAAGAGACTTTTCTCCTCCACTTTCAAAATTATCGAACTCTCGCTCAAAGCTTTTCTCTCTATCCTATTCTCATTTAGAACACCTATTCTTTTTTTATTCTCTTCCACCTTCCATAACATTTAGTACTTCAGGAACTGCTCCAATCTTCCTCTCCGTCACCTCCAGTACATCTCTTACTTGTTTGCAACGCTTCCTCTTCTTATCACAAGAACCCCCTTTACAGCAAGTATGAATCAATCTATTTATCAAGGTAAAAGAGAAAGAAAGAAACTATGTTGATGATTAACAATTAGCATCAGAGAATCTTTTTTCATTTTAGAAGAAGTGCTAACTAGTCTTGATTCACTTACTCAACAGTTATGGGAATAGAAAAATAGATCATAATTAGAGAGGAAGATAAAAATGCCACTCATATGCTTGGATAGAAAACAGCAAGGCAAAAGTAAAATCTCCAGCCCCTTTAGGGAAAACATAAATCATGCTTATCTATCTAAGATGAATATCTGGCTTATAACACCGAAGCCGTTTATTTATGCAAGAAAGAAAGACATTCCTGAATTTGGTAAGGAATCCTGAAAGAAAAGTGCAGAAAGAATAGCCAACTGGTAGGATAGTTGTCAATATGAAAAAGAAATATTATATTTACTTTCACCTATCAACTGTTGTTACAAAGAAAGGAAAAAAAAATATCTTCACCCGAAAGCAAGAGAAAAGCTTATCTTATTATTGCATAATAGAGAGCGTAAAAGCTTAATCAAGCGCTTACATATATGAATTAAGCCAACATAAACCCATTCTTAACCCATAACAAGAGTTATGGTATGATTCACAACCCCAAAACCCCCGGACTCCGTAGCTTAAAAAAGTCAAGAAGAAAATTAACAAATGAATCAATCTTCCTCTCCTTCCCCTTCTGCAAAACTCAGAGCCTGACAAACAGAGTCCTCTGCTTCTTCCTCCATACAGAAGTACGATTTCCTTCCCATCAATTCAGCCACTCTTTTTGCCGGACCTGAATCACGAGGACTTTTACCCAAAAATCTGACAGTCCTAATCTTCGGTAGTACATCGTTCATCTTATTATCTGGCTCTGGAGATTCTTCCTCCGTTTCACACTTGAAAACTACCACTTCACTAGGAATTTCCCACTTCTTCTTCACTCTGCTCTCACTCTTCTGATTCTTGCAGGAATCCACTAGCCGTTCATGCGAAACACGCTTCTTCTCATGCCTGTTACTTTCCTCCTTACCATTTTCTGGTAAAGACCGCTTTCGAGCATCGTTCACACTGAAATTCCCATTGCTTTGATTGGCAATCTGATTGTACCGGCTCGCTACGACCCTTCCAGGTTTCAATGGTTTCTTTGCTGTTACTGATTTTTCTCCATCTTTGAAGAGTCTTTTTGGCTGAACTGTAGCGAGAACCCCATCTTCTTTCTTAACAGCCCTTTTACACCCTACTGTGGTTGCAGCTGGCTTAGGAGCTTCAACCTTAGAAGTTTTACGTGATCTAGGGCTAACGCTCAAGCTCTTGCCTCTCTCTCTTGTAACCTTCCCTTCATCAATATCTTGAAGCTTAAAGAAACAGGATTTCCGGCGACTCTGTATTGACTGAATAGGGGTGGTGACTTCCTGCTTCGTCAATTGCCTCGATTTCATAGCAGAGAAAATCTCCGTTGGACCTAAACTAACCCCCCTTCGACTCATTTTTGTTTTAGCACTTGACAACAATGGATCTTCAATCTTTTTTCCCATCTCCAAATTCCCGATGCGCTGTTTTTGCTCCATGAATTTAGCAGGCACTATTCTTCCTCTCATCGCAATACTTCTCGCATTGTACTCAGCTTTTTCGAGACGAAGAGATTCAAGTTTCGATGACAAACGAGAGATCTCCTTCTCAATCTCTTCAATCTCCATATCAATCTTTTTCTCATCGTGCTTTTTCTCTACTTCTTTCCCAACTCCACTCTTCAGTTTCCCTGACAAAGGCTCGACAAAAATACCCTTCAGCGCCTGCTCTTTAGAGTTACCAATAACATTCTTGGAACAAAGAGGCTTGACAAGAGACGCAGTAGATTTAAAAGAAACAGGGGACTTTAGCCAAAGGGGGCTCTGATTTTCTTTGCTGCCATCAGATTCTAGTGACTGATTCACCGACCCAGATTCAAGATTACCCCAAGAAGCCTTGATGGCGCTGGTATCTTCAGACTCTCCATTGTCAAAAGCCGCATTGTTCCAAACCTGGAGCTCCGGCACATTAAACGAATCTGGGTATTGAAGAATACTCATCTCTGTACACTTTGAATCAAGAATTCCTGAAAAAAGGAAAAAACAACAACAAATTTGAGTGTTAAAAGAACTACGCAGAAATGTATGTATTGTTTTGCTAATCTCCGGAGAATATTGGTAAGAGAGAAAAAGAGAGATAAATGTATTGAGGGAATTTCGTTTTCTTGAGAGAGATATGACCGTTGGGCAAAAGTAGACGTTAGAGGAGGGTTGTTGGTGAAATCTGAGCCGTTAGATCATAAACGGCTCCTACAGACGCTCCGATTTGATTTAAAGGTTAACTGGTAAAAAAAAAGGGGAATTGAGTGTATTGGCATTTGACAAATTGTTACGAGGGTCTAAGTACAATCTTATCCTTAATGATGATTAACTTTTTGGGTCCACAGGGCGCGCTTCTTCTCCTCCCTCGACCTCTCCATGGCCCATGACGGTTCAGATCCGGCAAGATGAGTCATACGACATCGTTTGCTCTTAGAAATCCAATTATCAAACTGGATTTCACTGAAGTATAGCTGTTAAAATATCCGGAAACTTTTCCGGTTGATCGCCTCTCTTATTCGTTCAGGTACTCTTTTCTTCTAAACGAAAAATGCGCAACTAAATTTCAATTAGCATTCTTTGGCAAAAATAAAAAAGGTTTCAATTGGTGTTAGCATTACTTTTATTTATTTGCAGTTTACTTGAGCGATCTTTCTAAATTTCATTTCTATTAAAGTAAAGATCTCATGTTCCGTTTTTCTGCAATCGCGAAACCTAATTGTCTCTAATCATACTTCCTCTTAATTTTGGAATCATCACGGCAGTCCGTGGAGGGACGGCTCGCGAGAAAATCAACGGCGGGAGAGGTTGGGTGACGGTGAAGGATGGATAAAGGGAGACAAGTGTTCGCAGTAGACCTTCTAGAGAGATATGCGGCGAAAGGCCGCGGTGTGATTACGTGTATGGCGGCTGGAAATGATGTGATTGTGTTGGGAACAAGTAAAGGTTGGGTTATCAGACACGATTTTGGGGTGGGAGATTCGTATGGTATCTTCTTTTATCCTTACCTCTTTTGCTTTACTGGATTTCTCTTGTATAGGTTAATTCACTTTCTGTAAAATTAATCATGTAAATTTTTAGTTCTCAGCTAAATAGTGTGCTAATTTTCGAAATGCCAGGCTAGTTTTAAATCAGATTTTTAATCCTTGTTGGTTAAGTAATTACCTTAAAGTTGAATTGAACTTGAACTCATTGATATAAGGTGTTTGATTGAGCTTCTTACTTAAGGTACCAAGTTGAGTTATGGCAGTTGAGAGGTTAACAGCCGAGTTATTGTTCGTTTATGATATTATGGAAGCATTTTTGTAATTTTGCTTGTCTATTTGGAATCTTAGATTTTGATCTCTCTGCGGGCCGACCTGGGGAGCAATCCATCCATAGAGTTTTTGTTGATCCTGGGGGCAGCCATTGTATTGCCACTGTTGTTGGCAGTGGAGGTGCTGATACATTCTACACTCATGCAAAGTGGAACAAGCCACGCATATTAAGCAGATTGAAAGGGCTAGTTGTCAATGCTGTTGCCTGGAATAGGCAACAGATAACTGAAGGTAATTTAACTTTTGGCCATTGCTTATTTGATAATACCGAGCTTTGTGTGTATTGATTTAGTTATGTTATTGTGTACTTTTATGTAATTTTTTTTTCTAATGCAGCTTCTACAAGGGAAGTCATTCTTGGTACAGACAATGGCCAACTCTATGAAATTGCAGTAGATGAGAAGGACAAGAGGGAGAAGTATATAAAGCCTTTATTTGAATTAGCAGAACTTCCAGAAGCTATCATGGGTTTGCAGGTATTTCTTTTTGTGCCTTTCTTTTGGGAATGGGCTTTAAATTTTCTCTTGTTTCATCTTTTTGAGAACCCTTTGTACTGATGTAGATGTTCTCTTGTGAAAGCAACTAGACCATCCTCTTTCTTTAGCCAAAAGTAAAAAGAATAAAAAAACAAGGAAGAAGAAAGTCTTGTTTGGATGGTTAAAGTTGTAATTTGCCTGTGCTTATTTGTCTGTACAACCGTGCATGATATGTCTTCTGTTGCCAGTATTGTTTTACGCTAAACAATTTATATTTGATAATAAACTAGTTGGAACATGTTGCTATGTAAGTAGGTTCTTATCTCCTATGTTGATAATGTCAGAGGAGTCATTGGTTCATGAAACTGGCCTGGAAACAGCATTCACATAATCCTGTTCTTTCTTCTTAATTACTCACAGTGTGGGTTTGTACAGATGGGAACAGCTATCTTAAGCTTCTTTCTTCCTAATAATTGGCATTGTGGCTTTGTACAGATGGAAACAGCTATCTTAAGCAATGGAACTAGATATTATGTGATGGCTGTTACTCCCACAAGACTTTATTCTTTCACTGGAATTGGATCACTAGAGGTAAGCTAAGCTCCAATGCCTTTTCCCTCTGTTTTGGGAGTTTTAAAGTGATTGGCTATAAGGAACATGTTAATATGTGAGCTGCGTTATTTGTCTGTTGTGCTGCTGCTTCTTTCTTTCTTTACGCGCACACATCCACGTAAATGTATGATCCAGTGCCCTTAAGCCATAACTTAATTGGCACATTAAAATGCCAGCTTCCTTTTTTCTCTGCTATTGCTTATGCAATTAAATTAGACCCCTCTCCTGGGGACTGAAAGACAGTATGGCTTTGTTTTTTGGTGGGGGGTGGGGAAGGGGGTTGAAGGGAGGAGAGGGGAGGGGATGTGTTCTATTAGTTTTTTCTTTTCCATTGTGGTGCTTAAGTTACTTGTCTTTAAGGTCATACCATAATATTGATGCTTTTTGAGGATTTATAGATTGAGGTCCCTTTTGTCCTTTTTATTTATTTATTTATTAATCGGTTGAGCCAGATTCTCTTCATCTCTGGAATTTCTATACAGTCATTTAGATGTGCCTTTTTTTTTCTTTTTTCTTTTTTTTGCAATCTAGGTGCAACAAAACTTCTCATCTAAGTGCCAACTGTGTGCATAAATTTTATTGTTTTCCTGAATTTGTTCTCACTTTGAAGTTCTCTTCCCATGATTTGCATAGCCTTCTGTCTAGCTTGGTGTATTATATTGTGGAAAGGTACCTTCTCTTTTAATTTATAGTTTTTTGCATGCTAGACTGTTTTTGCCAGCTACTTCGATCATGCTGTGCATTTCATGGAACTTTCCTGGTGAAATACGAAACATGCAACTGTGCGCATAAATTTTATTATTTTCCTGATTTCTTCTCACTCCGAAGTTCTCTTCTCATGATTTTCATAGCCGTCTGTCTAGATTAGTGCATTACATTGTGGAAAGGTACCTTTTTTTTTTAATTTAAAGTTTTTTGCATGCTAGACTGTTTTTGCCAGCTACCTAGATCGTGCTGTGCGTTTCATGGAACTTCCTGGTGAAATACCAAACAGGCAAGTGTTCTTTTTCATGATTGTATTTTGTAATTTGAACTACTCATAAGAGAGAACAGAGCCTTGTGTTAGCAGAACTTATGTAATGGCATGTTCAGCTTATTGTTTTTGGGTAACATAATCATTTTTGCTTATTGGTTGAGAACTACTATCTCCCTCTTCTAGTAAATAAATATAAAATTATGGTGCTTTCTGAGTGAGATTTTTCTGCTGCTATTGTGTTCTCTCAGTGAACTGCATTTCTTTATCAAGCAAAGGAGAGCTGTTCATTTTGCATGGCTTTCTGGAGCCGGTATATACCATGGTGGCTTGAATTTTGGAGCACAGCATAGGTAAAGAATTAAATCCTTAACTTTTTCTTCTTTTGTTAACCATCTGTTTACTTTCTTTCTTTGTTACTTCCTTTTCTTGCCTTTTCAAAAATTAAATTTATATTTTATACTTAAATTGCTGCTTTGCTTTTGATTTTGTTTTAGGTTGTATTTCACTTACATTTATAATGCATTGGAACTAGTTGTTATATCTGATGAAATTCCATACGAGTGTTCACTCACCATCAGTTGTTACGGATATTTTGATCCAGCTCTCCAGATGGTGATGAGAACTTTGTGGAGAACAAGGCTCTCCTGGACTACACAAAGTTGTCTAATGGTGCGGAAGTAGTCAAACCCAGTTCCATGGCGGTGTCTGAATTTCATTTCTTGCTTCTTATTGGAAATAAGGTTAAGGTGTGTTGTGATAAACACTTATGTTTTACTTAACTGCTGATGTTGTCCATTGGAAAGGTTCTGAATTCAGTTACATCTATTTTGGAAATGGGTTTTCTTATGAGTATGAGAGACTTTGATTTCTAAGAGCCCCCTTTTATTTTATTTTTGAAGGATCTTGGGATTAGTTTTGTTGGTGTTTATGTAGGATTGTTTACATTTGCTTTTTTCCTGTTCTTGTAGCTTTTACACTCATGTGCTATGTTCTTTAAATGCTACATAGGTTGTAAACAGAATCAGTGAGCAAATCATAGAGGAACTTCAGTTTGATCAGGCATCAGACTCTAATTCAAGAGGGATTATTGGACTATCTAGTGATGCAACTGCAGGGTTGTTCTATGCATTTGACCAAAACTCTATTTTTCAGGTTTGTATCTTACAATTGATTTTATCTACTGTTTTGGTCCAGACTGTACATGACTAATTTTCTCTGGCTTCCGGATTGAAAACATTTTTTAGGTTTCTGTGAATGATGAAGGACGAGATATGTGGAAGGTCTATCTAGATATGAAAGAGTATGCTGCTGCATTAGCAAATTCTCGTGACCCACTCCAAAGAGACCAAATATATTTAGTTCAGGTCCTGTCTGGCTGACTTCTTGTCTTTCAAGTAATAGGTGTTTTGGTTATAGACATCTAATGTAGTTTCATAACACAAAACTTACATGAGCTCATCTTAATTTGATATGTCTGGAACATTGGTTATGCAGGCTGAAGCTGCATTCACCTCCAGGGACTTCCTCAGGGCAGCATCTTTTTATGCAAAAGTGAATTTTCTGTTTCTTGACTTTGTTTTATTATGTATTTAATTTATTATCTGAAAGCATCCATTCTCTGTTAATGTTGTAGATCCACATAGGGTGGAGTGTGTGTGTGTGTTTTCCACATACAGGAAAAATTATAGCTGATGTGGGTGTTTTGCAGATTAACTATATACTATCATTTGAGGAGATAACTTTGAAGTTTATTGGTGTCGGCGAACAGGTTAGTGCTGTATCTTACCTCTTCTTTTTAGTTTTGAACTGATAACTTTACTTGTCTTTCATATTTGTGAAGATGTACAAACTTAATCAAGTTGGTTTTCACTTTTATTTTTACCATATCATGTTTGCTGCAACCAGAGGCAGGAATTTCCGTGGGGGTTAATGGTAGAAGTATAAATACGCTGAGCTGAGGATTTTTATTCTTTAATATGATGACTGTTTATGTTTTGTCTGCTGACTTAACAATTATCCTTAATCTATAAGCCTGTGCCTAAAACAAAACTAAAAACATAGCATATCTAGATTCAAGTTTTTCAGTGTGATATGCAGGGTGACATTATGTCATCATACACGCATACACGCATACACTCAAACACGCATGAGTTTATTGTTTTGACCAACACTCTCAGCATTTGGCTTATTAGACATACGTTGACAAATTAAGGTCAAAGTTGAAGATTGGTCCCTGTAGTATATCTATTTTAAGGATTTAGTCCCTCTACCACAGTTTCTGGGAATTAAATCTTTATAATTTAATCAAATGTCAGATTGAAGACAATTGTTAATATGTGAATTTTCAATCGTTAAATTAGGTGATATGGTATAATCTTGGTCTTGTGGTATGACACGTCGACTTTTTTGCCAACTGGCTACATATTCTGGGCTGCCTAAAAATCTCTCCTTTTTTTTTTTTCCCCAGCTGGCTACATACTTTCTTTTATCAGGTTTTCTATGTTATATATAAATTATTAAATATATAATCAGTAAAGAAAAAGTCAAAATAATCAACTGGGACGGAGTGGTCAACTGGCGAAAAAAGTCCACGTGGCTAAAATAATGCCACATTAACAAATTTAACGGTTGAATATTCACACCATTAACAGTTGTCCTCTGTACAACATTTAATGAAAGTATAGGGATTTAATTTGCTGAAACTATGGTATAGGGACTAAATCCTTAATATTGATAAGAGCAGGGACCAATCTTAGACTTCAACAACAAATTTAATATGTGCTTTGGCTACAGGATGCTTTGAGAACCTTCTTATTGCGGAAGCTTGACAATCTGGCAAAGGATGACAAATGCCAAATAACGATGATCTCCACATGGGCAACGGAACTGTACTTGGACAAGGTTTTAATGTTTTCCATGCATGACTAATAGATATATCATCTAGCTATCTTCATTTTTTCTTTCTTTTCCTTCTATGACATGCTAGTGGCTTTACAAAACTGAAACATGTGATTAGCAACAGGTTAGAATGGCAAGATACTAAGGTTGTTACATGATGGTTCTTAGATCATCAGACTTGTTTTCAAGTGCTTTTCATGTCCATTCCTATATGTTAATAGATAATAGCTACATGAGATAAGTGTGCAATATAAATGTTTTTTCTTTGTCGCTTTCTACGCATACATGAGATAAGTGCCCAACATAAATATTGTTTCTTTGTCTGCTTTTGCCCCTTTTTTTGTTCCGCCTTTAGGTCGTTTACCATCCTCATGCTCTTCCAGCTATATGCAAGGCAAATAAAAAGTAAATGTTTGCCATTGTTATTTTGTTCTGAACCTGATGAGTAGTAGGCATAAAAACTTGGAAGCGACTCTCGAATGCGTCTGCTTTTTGGGAAATCAACACTGTCTATTATTTGCCATTTGGATTGCACTGTTTTAAGAGGATTAATTTCTCTCTTCTTGCAAGAAAGTCATGTAGTGGTAGTTGATAATTTACCATTTTGTATCTATAATACCGAATTTTGCATTCCAACATTTTAGATAAATCGGCTTCTTTTAGAAGATGACACAGCTTTGGAGAATCGCAATTCAGAATATCAGTCAATCATTAGAGAGTTTCGTGCTTTCCTTAGTGACTGCAAAGATGTATTGGATGAGGTGACTACAATGAGAATTCTAGAGAGGTAATCATCTTGTGATTTGTAAATTGTTTGTTATTCTCTTCTAATTGTCAACATTATTATTGTAAGTAATCTTTCATGGTTTTATAACATTTTGTCTCACATTTGTTCTGTCTTATTGGTTCTAGATTTAATTCTAAAAGAATGTTATCATAGGAAGATACCGGTCCTGCCACGTTAGCTTACAGTCAAGACTTTGGAAGTAGTTCTTCACCTCTGGACTTCCATTCATCAGTTGATGTTTATCTTGCGTCAAAATATAGGACTAGTGGTAGCATGAATATATAACAGTATTGACACTTGTAAAGCACAACATACCTGAAGGTTAATCTCCATATTTGGTCAATAATAACTTTGGGTTACTTCTTGGGTACTATCACATAAAAGGCTTTCTTGTGTAAGGATGGATTCTTGGTATAATAAACTCCATAAGGCAAGAGAAGTGAAAAATTTATTTATTTCTTTTATGAAGTGGAATTGCAACCCCTGCATTTCATGAGAATCGTGGGATTTGCAAGGAATTTAATTCTAGTGCATTGTGCCAGATGAACTACCGAAAATATACCATTTCTCAGGAGTTGGCAGCTATTCTTGCATTGCTGATGGTTAGACCCATAATGAGATGATTGTGTCTGGACTCTGGACAAGAGGCCTTGTCTTTTGCTTAAATAATCAGAATACATGTCTGCTTTACTTGCTGCAGTCTCTAGTCAACACATCAGTTTTGAAACATTACCATGCTCATGTTGACTCTTTATTGGATTCTTTAGTCAGTTAACCCTTTAGAATTGAAGCATTAACAACAATAATATGTTATTTTGCAAATTTTTGCAGCTACGGGAGGGTTGAAGAATTAGTCTATTTTGCTAGTCTGAAGGAACAATATGAAATTGTTGTTCACCATTATATTCAGGTACTAGCATATTTTCTATTATTGTCATTGGCACCTATTGCTTCTTTTCCTCATGTCACTTGATCTAGAATTCATCTTTCCTGATGCTGCCATGTTTTTGTGTTTATTTATTTATTTATTTTTCTTATTTTTTGGGGAGTCTTAATGCTTTAAATTTCTGGACACTCTGCTCATAAAGCTTTTTGTGGTTTTGTTTGTGCAAAGTCTTAAGTTTATGATTGGGAGCTTGCTTTTGCTATGGAAACTTTTCATTTTCTCTTCTTAATTCCAATGGATAATATACTTATTGTCCTTCATTTTTTTTTCTACCGGTGGCTTAATAAGTAACAGAAAAAAGGAGGTAAAATGGTAGACATATTAGTCATTTATGGTTAAGATTAAAAAGAGAGAGGCTTTGTTTACTTTTATAAACAAGATAGGCGTTAGATTTTTTTTGCTTTGTTATTCCATTTTTTGTTTTACACTTACAGCTGTTCTACCTTTTCCTTTAGCAAGGAGAAGCAAAGAAGGCATTGGAAGTGCTTCGGAAACCTGTTGTTCCAATAGATCTTCAGGTACACATCAGGTTCCCAAACATTCTTGCCATCACATGCTGCTTGTTGCTTAGCAGGTCCCTGTAATATTTTCTTCATTTTTCATATCAGTGATTTCCTCTTCTGGTTTTGTTTATAAGCTAGTTGATCTTTTATCTTTGTAATAGAATACAACCTATCATTTCTAGTTCATACTTAGTGAATTCAAATAACGTTATTGCTCTTAATTTGCAGTACAAATTTGCCCCGGATCTTATTACTCTTGATGCATATGAGACTGTGGAGTCATGGATGGCCTCAAACAACCTGAACCCAAGGAAACTTATTCCTGCAATGATGCGTTATTCAAGTGAACCTCATGCAAAGTACTGGTCTTCCCATATTTGCTTTTTTAATCATTTGTTTCTTCTATAGATTCTGAATGACTTCCTACCGCAACTTTGTGCAACATGCAGGAATGAAACCCATGAAGTAATCAAATACTTGGAATTCTGTGTTCACCGTTTGCATAATGAGGATCCAGGAATCCACAACTTATTGCTATCTTTGTATGCTAAGCAGGTTGGGTTGTTTGGTTTAATATTTAGAAGCTTTACTCCTTTAAGTTTATAGTGGTTTGCACATGAGGGGGTATGTTTGTAGACCAAAAATCTTTTTTGACCCTTATCTAGCAACTTGAGCAATTGACTGGTTTTGAAAGCTCAAAACCAGCAATGATTTCAAACTATGTCTCATTTGTTTCATTTAGTACATACATTTACAGTAAGGTTGAGGATATTGTTTGCCTTGTCTTCTTCTTTATTTCTTGATTTTCTTTTATATTATATCTAGGAAGATGATAGTGCCCTTCTGCATTTCCTACAATGCAAATTCGGAAAAGGACGAGAGAATGGGCCTGATTTCTTTTATGATCCCAAGTATGCTCTGCGTCTCTGCCTCAAGGAAAAACGAATGCGTGCCTGTGTTCATATATACAGTATGATGTCAATGCATGAGGAAGCTGTTGCTCTTGCTCTCCAGGTAATGTCTTTGCAAATGCCTCTGACAATGCCTTGCTTTATAACAATTCTTTCATGCCATTTCTATTGGAACTTGTGTAATTGTTGTGAGGATTTGGATTTAGAAGAATATAGTACACTGATGAAATTCATTCTGGAATTAGGCACATTGGCTTATTATATTAATACTCAGATATGTAAAACATCTCTCTCCCTCTCTCTCTCACACTCGCATTTCTTTGGACTTTTTGGGTATGGATTATTATTGTTATCATTATCTACCTGTGTTTTATTTTCAAAAAAAAATAATCTACCTGTGTTTAAAATATTTGTCAAGCTGCATGTCAAAATTCTTTAAATCCATGATGATTAGAAGTTGGCTTATCGTGTTAGCAATGGTTTTTCACGTGCAAATCCCTAGTTTAAATTCCTCTAATGCGGGCTTCCAATAAATCCCTTTGTTAAGGACAGCTTGCTGTCAAATTTGAAGGTGTGGACTATAAAGGACGACCATCTTTGCATGCCTTTGTGAGATTCACTCAGACATGTATGACTAGATGAAATAGTCATGTTCAACTATCATTGAATTGTGCTTTTTAAAATAGATGTTGGCAGCTAGTTAAATCTGTCATCTGTCTGTATGATGTATGATAGTGGTACCTTTTCTCAAATATAATTTTTCAGGATTTTACATTAAATTAATGTGTATGCTATTTTTGGTTGCTCTAGGTTGATCCAGAGCTTGCAATGGCTGAAGCCGACAAGGTTGAAGATGATGAAGACTTGAGAAAGAAGCTTTGGCTAATGGTTGCTAAGCATGTTATTGAGCAGGAAAAGGGTACTAAAAGGGAGAATATACGGAAGGCAATAGCATTTCTCAAGGAAACAGATGGCCTATTAAAGATCGAGGACATATTGCCATTCTTTCCTGACTTTGCCCTTATTGATGACTTCAAGGTAGGATTTTAGCATGTTGAGTTGCCCATGCTTATATCCTTCCAGGGATGATATTATTCTGAAATACTTCTCTCTCTCTCTCTTTTGCACACATGCGAGCGCCTGCTTTCAGCTACTCATTTATAAATTTTAAAATTTTAACCTGAGGGTCTCTATGGAATACTCTCATTATTAGTTTAATATGAGAAATTCTGCAAGGATGTTAGTCAATTCCTCCAAGTCCAAGTATTTATTCTGTATCTATACCTTCCATTAAATTTTGCTCTTCTATTGTTTGTATGTAGGAGGCAATTTGCTCCTCACTGGAGGATTACAACAAGCAAATTGAGCAACTTAAGGAGGAGATGAATGATGCTACACATGGTGCTGACAACATTAGAAATGATATTAGTGCACTAGCTCAAAGATATGCTGTGATTGATCGTGCTGAGGAATGTGGGGTACTGTTCATCCTGATTTCTGATGTTCGGTGTCGTTGACAAGTTGCATTCTTGGGTTTATTTTTAATGGATTATGGAGCTAAACCATTCGTGCTTGATTTAGTCTGCTGTGGGATTCTGTGTAGTTCTACAAGAACTCAAAGAGTTTTACCCACACCATGGGGACACCTTGCCTTGCTTTTACCATTATATCTGGCTCCAGCACAGACTTTGAGAGCCAGTGAATATTAATTTTATTGAAAATTGCTTGGCTCTGGCTGATATTTTAATTTATTTTGGTGTTGGCCATATTATAGAAAAATTCGCATTGCTTTCTTCTATGTTACTTTCCTCAACCTATGAATTTATAGCTTTTGATTAGGCAACTTCTCTCTGAATTGTCAGATCTGTAGACGTAAAATCTTGGCTGTTGGCGGGGATTATAGAATTACTCGTGTTTATACAGCTGTAGGACCAATGGCTCCTTTCTATGTCTTTCCATGTGGACATGCCTTTCATGCCCACTGCCTGATTGCTCATGTGACACGTTGCACCAATGAATCTCAAGTGAGTTGTTTGCTTATCATTCTCAGTTCTCATATGTTTATGTTGCACATGTTTATGCTTTTGCTGAAATATAACTCTTTCTGGTTATTATATTTCCTGTTGGCCTTGGTAAAAGTTTTGATGAGATTTGGGGTAGCAATCCAACTTAAGAGTTAAATATGTGTGGCAGGCAGAATATATACTGGATTTGCAGAAGCAACTAACTTTACTTGGTAGCGAAGCCAGGAGGGAATCTAATGGTGGTATCACAGATGAATCCATAACCAGCATGAACCCTGCAGATAAGGTATCATTTCCCTTTCTATTGTTCACCTTTGGTGTCACTTCCATTTAACTTCACTTGAATCTATGGCTTTGGTGTTTGCTGGAAATTCATCCACTAGGTTAGTAGCAGACAAAAAAGTCACTAGTTAATTGACATTTCTCGTTTGATTGGTGGGCAGCTCCGATCACAGTTAGATGATGCAGTGGCCAGTGAATGCCCATTTTGCGGTGAGTTAATAATCCGTGAAATCTCTTTGCCTTTTATTTTGGCGGAGGAAGCCCAGCTGGTTGCTTCGTGGGAGATAAAGCAACAAAACCTTGGAAACCAAAGAAGCATTTCTTTACCTCTATAATTAGATTATGGGTGTTCTTGGATGTGTGCCTGTGTATCTGCAAGGAGCCGTTGTATAGTTTTGTCTTCTCTCTGATTTTCTATACCTTCTTGCATCAGTTGAGTCTCGAAGAATGGTGCCTATTCATGAAATGTAATGGTGTGTAATTGCTGTGTTTTTATTTTATTTGTAATTTTTGCCCCTGCATTCTTTTTCTTTCTTGCTACAAGTACTTTTCCCTCTATTTGATTGGGGAATTGGCTTTCTCCGTAGCAATGTAATCAGGCAATGTTTGTAATTTGTCATCAAAGACAACTGTTCCAATAATTTCCATGTGTTCGGTTTGGGCTTCCTTGCCGAACTCCATTTACCTTAAAACCAGCCATCCTTGATCGGTAGGGCGACTGGATTGTAGGTATCCAAAATATTTCCCAGCTTCACTCGTGCCAGCCAACGAATGAATTTTCACATGACTGAAGGAAAGATGTCCTTGAGCCGTATGACTTGTTCGAGTAAAGGCATATTTTGCAAAATTTGCCTTATCCATCAGTTCAAGTTTTCTTGCGCAGCCGATGGCTTATTTGATGTGTATGTTTACCCACATTAAGCCCAAGATTTGGTCACATTGAACAATCATGTCTACTTGATTTTTTCTCTTTTCAGTAAATTTTCTCAAACTTGTCAGGTAAATTTGTCTGTTTCTTTCTTTTTGTCGTTTTCATTTTCTCTAAAACGAAAAAGCAAAAGAAACAGCTGCATGCTTGACTGAAAGCGTCGACTTCTCTTTGTAATGGATCTGCAAATGTTAATCTTTCATCGGAAGAGAAGGTTTGGTAAGGAACAGCCTCTCCAAGGGAATAAGGGGGGAAAGAAGGCATGAGATAATGCCTACTAAGAAATGAAACAGCATAGTCATTCAATTACTACTTTGAATTTATGTAAGTTTAATTCCTTGGTATCTTTGGTTAATTCAACCATTGTGTGTTATTGCAGCGTATTTGAGGTGCCTGCCCAAATTAAAAACCAACTCAAAAACAGATGAGACCTTACAATCAAAAGAGTAGATAATAGAGACACAAATTGATAGCAAAAAACTTTACAACTGTTTGTTTCATTTGATACCCTAAAATCCATTCATCCCCGAAAGCTGAGCATCGAAATTTACATCCTCAACAATACTCTTTTGTCCTCTGTACAACTTTCGCATTTACAGCTTCCACACCCTTCCCTCTACAGTAATTTTCCCCCTTTTCCATTGTTGGTGGGGTAGGATGTGAAGAGGGGAAAGACAAAAACAAAAGTTAAAAGTCTACTCTAGTCTTATCCTTGGCCCCAGCAATTCAGATACATGACTCGCCGGATCGACTCATCGGCTTGAGCATCACGGTTCCCCACCATCCCGGGGAAATCGGAGCCGATCATCCCGGAAACCGGCCGTAGGTCAGATGAGTCCCCACCGAAGAGCCTCCCCTGGCCCCGTTGGAGAAACTTGACGCCTGCTTTCCATTTTTGACCTTGGTTTTCACCGTGGCCTTGCACCACTGCCATGCTCGTCGCCATCCACACTCTGTTCAGGTAACTCATCCTCTCGACTCTTCAGCTCGGTCTTTAGATTTTAAGTATGAGCTTCTTTGACACAGAGACTAGGGTGAAGGAAGAAAGAGTGGGGCTATATTTATAGAGGAGTAGAGGAAGAGTAGTATTAGGAAACCGGAAGGCTGTTTTTGTGAAAGAGTGGTTTTTTGCTGCTTTTGCTGTTTCGGCTTTATTATTGGTGGTGTCTAAACGATATTTTATCAGGATAAAGTATACAGCTTCTGTCTCGCGCTTTTTTTTTCTTAAGTCTCAACTTTGTATTTGGTAGGGATTGCTAGCGTGATAGAATGAGATGAGATGATCCCTTATTTCTCAACAATTAACTAGAGGGAGGAAAATCAGACCACGTTTATTATTCATCCTTAATCAAATATGATTTGAGTAAAATAATTTGATTTAATTGATTTATTGAATCAATTGATTTAAAATGTTTAGCTGAATTGATTTTTTAGTTGGTTTTTGATTTTATAATTTTTGAATTAAATCAACCAAAAAATTAAATTAATTTTTTATATATGTTAATATATATAATATTATATATATTATTTTAAATTTATATAAAATATAATATATATTTAATATTTTTACTTCTTTATTTTTATTTTTTAATTTTTATTTTTTTATTTATCTATTTTAAATATGTCAAAGATCGGAATTGTGAATTCCGTTTCCGTTATTGACACTTCAATTGATGAGTGAAGAGATTAGAAATGTATTCTTCACACTTCAATTGAGGTAAATGTTGAACTTTAGGGTTTTTTTCATAATTTTTTATTTTTAATTTTCTCTTACTTTGTTTTTAGAAAAAATTTATACTAATTATATTTTTTATTTTTTTCAATTGTTACATAAGCTATGTGAGTGAATGTGAAGAGTCAAGTCATAGAATAGATTCAAGTAATCTACAATAGTTAATTGTCTTATGTTCGATAGTTTTATTTTAGAGATGTTAATTTTATCATCTTTAATTTTTTATCATGATAAATCTTGAATGTTAATTTGATAATTTATGTAAAAAAGACATAATTATATTTTATGCAAGTGAAGCAACAATTGTTCTATTTTTTTATGTTTATATTATTTATATATTTTATAATAATGGATAAAGTTTATAAATTTTAATATTATAATTTGTAAAAAAAATGATAAAATTTTGATCCATTGGTTCAAGATCAAATCAATTGAACGAATTCGATATTTGATTGGTTTGATCCTTTTTTATATTTAATAAATTTTTTAAAAAATATTTAGTGTATTTGATTTTTAGGTATAATCAATCAAACCACCAAATCACTCATTCCTACAATTAATTGCAGACGATTGAATATTTCTTTTTCTATAAAGAGGCTCTTTAGTTATTTTAATAATGATAAGCAACAGGAAATTGATAATCTGTAATTTTGGGTGACTGAATTAGTTTATTGTCATATGTTTTCATATAATTTTTCTAATTAAAAAGATTTTAATTAGAGGTGGCATATATACAAGTTCATTCATATTAAATTCAGCTCATTTTGAATGATGTGATGATAATAAAATGAAAAAAAAGAATTAAAGGTGGCATCAGTAATTTGTAAGTGTGATAACATATCAACATTTCAATCTTTTAAAGTTATAAATATAATTAACAAATTATTACTCAAAATACTTATAAAAATTCTTTAAATTCACAAGTTAAATATATACTTTTAGTGAAAATAAATTATTCAAAAATTGTGAAATTAACTGAGGATGAAATTTATGTTTTGACCCTTTTTTAGCTTCTTAACTAATTTAGTGGGTATCGAATAGGAGCAAAGACCAAATATATTTAATTTATGAATATAAGAAATATTTATTCATTTTAAAAACTAACCCAGCTCGAGATTAATGAGACATGCCGCAATGAGTGTTTACTTTTGAAAAGGAGAATATCGTGAAAGAGTATTAATATATCACGAAATAGCGGAAGGAAATGATAAGGTATCGGCGAACAGATGGCGTGCTTATCGTAAACTATAGTTGACGGCTAATGGCCCTTTAATCCAACGGTAAGCCATCAACAACCATTTCACTGTCCATCTTATTGCGGGTCCCGCACTCATTATTTTGTTTGTTTTTGTTATTCTGTTCCCTTTTGTCTTTAGCTCTGGGGCATTTTTGTCCATTTTATACGTGAAGATGAACTAAAATGGACGCGTGTTGCTCTCTCCTCATGACATGGTATGGGCATCACGTGCTCGTACCCTACTCAATTATTAATGTACCATTGTTCTCAAAGTAATTACTGTATCGTAGTTACTAAATAGACAATTATGAGACACAAAGATTAATTTTTCAATACACTAAGCAATGGATTGGTGATTTAGCTGATAAAAATAGTGGATTGTCTTTATCTGGTTAGAATCTTAATTACTTCTGGTAAAGTTAAGGGATATGGGATAAGGAGGTTTAGGATTTTGCTTTGAAAAGAAGCATGTGTATGAAGCTTAGGTGATTAAAGCTATATTGGGAAACAAATCAAACCATTGGCGAAAACCACCAGATTTATCTTAATTGGTTCAAACTTCAAACAAGCAAACCAAGTCTTTCAAGTTTAAAGCCTCTCTTGCTCATTGGAATAAGGATTTGTGCCCACCAGAACCGCAGACTGAGTAGTATAAAAGTTGGAATGTAAGGATTTGATGGGTTTAAACAAGCTAGCTAGCAGCAAAATCATTTCATTTTCATGGTTCAATGTTTGCAGTCATCGACCATAGTTTCCCGTCTGTCTTATCCTTGTACATTAGTGGTCATGGATGGCCCATTGACCCCCATGCTCCATTGTTCCTCCATGACTTACAAAATGGCCATCATTCACTTGATGAGCACAAAACAACGATGAAGAATCCTTCCCTTCCACTGTTATTAGCTGTGTATTTCTAATTCTTCAGCGTAGAATCAATCTTCCTTTCTACATATAATTAGATTATTAAAGCAATGTAGTAGAAAAAAAAAAAGGCAAAAAGCAAAAAAGAAACCAAAAGAAAAAAAATGAAGTACTCATTGACTAATTAGGTTTAATTATATTCCTTGTTAGATGGTGATAAGTACCTAATCCACTGGCTTCTGTTTTCCATCCCTAATTCTAGTATAGTTTATAAGATCGGATCTTCATTTTTTATTCTAATTTATTATGGAACTATCTTTCTTGCGTACTTTGTTACTTTCTTCAGATCTCTTTTTGTGATGGATATATAATACTTGTAATTTCTATAGTATACGTAACGGTTTCAGACTTGTTTGGTTGTTCTATAGGTATATGAGCACCATAGTATGATTATTTTCCTTTGGTTACTATTGGTATTGGACACAGCTAAGAAAGGAGAGACGAAAAAGTGACCCTGATCATTCAAACAAAAAGGGAAAACTATGTTTTTGTCATAAGATTATTTTAAGAGTGCGATGTACTAATTTGAAGACTATCATAAAAAGTGAAGTTACTTTTTGATAAAGTGTGAATATCATAATTATAATAATGAAATTGATAATAAGTTCATGTTTTGATCAATTTTCAATTAGTTTACATTTAGAGTAGAAAGACTTGAAATATATATATATAAGTTAGAAAAAGATACACGTTCATGAAAAAGTACTAAAATTAAATAAAGCTGTACCGGAAGTGAAATAGAATTGATGATTGAGACCAAAGGCGATGGACGACCTAAATTTAATGAAAAATTTCAAAATTTATCTCCAAAAAATGATAATTTTTTAAGATAATTAGATAGATAATTCAAAGATATTTGAAGTAAAAACAACTTAATCACATGTCCATTGACACTCCATTTTCTAGATTCATGAGTCCAACTTCTACGCCATAAATGTCAAAATTATGTGAATTCGTTTGGAAGATTAGAGAGTCCGATTTTTAAATAAAACTAGTTTCACTAAAATATTTCAGGCATAATACTCGAAAGATATTGTTGATTTATTCAAAAATATTTAAGTAAATTTTTATTATATTATATTCAATAAAGTCTTTATATTTTTATTTTTAATAAAATAAGTCATTATAATTAACAATTGACTAATTATAATAAGTAAAATAATTACTTATCATTTTATACTTACATAATGTTGACGTAGTGTTGATACGAAGAGTGAAAAGTGTCATATAGTCATGTCACCATGCCACATCATCATTTAATATGATATATCAACATGTCACATTAGTATCACGTGACATACAATAATAAATGACATTTTGATTAAGTCACCAATTAGTCATAATTTGACTCAAAATGAAAATAAAAAAACTTATTTGATTTAAAATAAAAATATAATGACTTGATTGAACGTAATAAAAGAATAAAAATTTATTTGAACTTTCTTAAATAGTTTAAGAAATTTTTTTAAACATTATGTCAAAATTTTAAATATTTTTAAAGATATATTAAAAATACTCAAGATTTCAAAACATGATCTGTATTTCAATCATATCTTGTTGAACATTTATCATGTTTGAGCTCATAATATATAAATAAAATATATGAACATCTTTACAACCATATAAAACTTGTCTAATGATTCTTTAAATAGTTATAAAACTCAAAATCAGATATGGTTGAAGTAATAATTCTTTAAATTATTTTTCAAAATAACTTTGAGGCATGATTATCGTATCAATTACAACTTATCAAAGTTCCAAAGATAAAAAATGATTTAAGCTTTTAAAATCATTTTATTAATTTCTGAAACTATTTGCAACCCTGAGTTCTTAGGATACAAAATTTGGAGCTTATAGATACATACAAATAATATAATTTTATCAATTTTTATGAGAGATAAGTTTCATTAATAAATAAATTACTAATCGATTGAAAATTAATTTGTTATAAACAATAATATATTACAAATTAATTAATTATAAAAAGACATATCTAATTCCATGCACAATGCCAAATCATTTATAAATAACAAAAACATTATGACTCACAATTTTTGCACCAAAAAGATAAATTAGAACATTTTTTTTTATCTTTTTTAACAATATAAATTTTTGTTATTAATTATTATATATTTACTGTTATTATTATCATTTAAATAAAACAAAGTTTTAAAGAAAAAAGTATTATCCATTAGTAATTAAATTAATAATATACCAAAATTAAAGAAATTACATTCAATTTAACGTAAAATACCCTCACTTTTTAAATTTTGATTGAAATTAGACAGAAGTCTATTAGATTTCAAAATTAGCACTCTGACTCAAAAAATATTTTTTGTTAGACACGTAGATCCAATCGTTAATCAACCATTAGTGTTTCTATCAGTTTGATGACATGACAAAGATAAAAAAATAATTTTACACTTGATTAATTTTTAAAATTATTATTATATAATTTTATTAATTTTTTTATTAATTAAAAAAAAACTCCCCATTTGGGGAGCATTGCAGCTCCCTTAGGGAGCCCGACCAAGGCTCCCAAGGGAGCTCTGGTGCTCCCTTTTCTTGGGGAGTTGTGGAGCAAAGATTAGTGCTCCTTTTTTTTTTTTAATTTAAAAATATAATAATAATTTTGTAAATTAATAAAGAAAGAAATGGCATTTTAGTCCTTTCATAATCTATACTAATGGTGTTTGCACTTTTGAATCAGAGTGTTCATTTCGAAAACTAATAGACTCACTTAGAATTTCAATTAAAACTTAAGCTTTACTTGGACCTAATCCCCTTTCATGCAATTTTAAAGATGCATATCGGCTAGGTATATTTAGGATTTCGTTGCCCTGAGTATCCCTTATAAAAATTGAATCTTAATTTAGTTTTTATAACATGACATCAAAAAATTGATATAAGAATTTTTTTTTTTTAAATTTCGAATATGTTATGTTATTGTTATCACGTCAGCATGTCAATACTACATCATTACCATATTAGTATAGTCTAACATATTAATGCCACGTCATTACTATTAATGATCAGTTTTTACAGCGTCAAAAAGGTGAGATTTCATTGCACAAAATCTCACAGTATATAACTAAATTAACCAATTTTAAACAAAGAGACTAAATTAAAAAAAAAACACATAATATAAGAATCTATATAGTAGTTTGACCATATATTTGTCATTTACTACTATTAAATTTTTGTTGCTAATTCTGGAAAAGAGGTAAAAGATGAAGGAGACAACTCTTTGAAAATTCGATTGGTAGAGCTTTACCCAATTTTAGGCTTTTCCATTATATTTTATAGCAGAAGGCTAAGTATCATTATGAAATATGTTGTTGATGTGTTAGCAGTAATCACACTTTACCTTTAAAAAAATAGGAATATCAAGTGGGTTAGAATGACCAAGCAAAAACCACAAAGTGATTCAGTATCCATGGAGGTCCAAACAGAGCATTCTCTATGGAAAATTAAAATCACCATTGATATGTTATTCTAAGGTTAGTGGAGGATAGGAATAATAAGAAAATGAAAAGCGTATCCAGAGGCACACCTATTTCCCAGCAGTTGGTGTAATTAAGAAATGAAACAAGATTTGTCATTCTATTGTGGCCACATCTCCAGGTGTGCAGCCTACGAGGTTTTGCCTGCTATCAACCTATCAAGTATCATTGTATCAACCCCATAAACAAGTAATAATTATCCTCATTGCATGCGAGAACCAGCCAAAGCCTTTAAATAATTCTTTTTTCTTGTTCCATGATTTGCTGAAAATGATGGATGCCAGCGTATCTAATGTTGGTTATCTGCCTTTTGCTGGAAGACATGATACTGTTGAGATATAAAACTATACTTAGGGAGAGAGAGTTATACAAGTTTTACAATCTGAAACATTAAGGTCTGTGGAGTGTCTCATTCACAAAACTAAAGGAAAATCATAATGAACAACACGAGGACAATATAACTTTGTTCTGCCAAAATCAACAATTTTGTTTCTAATACAAAACCTCATTATCTACAAGAAATTGGGGTAAGCCCTTGATTAAGTATCTTAAACCACATTGAATTAAGCTTACGTTTAACTGCAACAAACTTGCTTACATTTACCTCTTTTCCAAGACTCCTCTTGATCACCTTAACACCCTCCAAGTGACAAATAAGAAAGAATTCAACACAACAAAATGGAAACTTCAGCTCAAGGAAAGAAGTGCCCAAGGCCTAAAGCAATACAAAGATGGCACTTCTATGCCGAATCAACACCTTCAACCTGCTGCCGAGCTAGGTATCGTTCCCTCCGTTCTTTCTGCAAATCAAATTCAGAATAGGATCCAATGTTAAAAAGTGTAGAAGGAAATATGAACTTCAGTCCAACTGAATAAAAGGGGGTGGGGATGGGGAATTCAACAAGTTTAGTGCCTCACCCATTCATCTATAACAAGTCCTTCCCCAACTATACGTGGTCCTGTTTCTTCTGGAGGCCTTTTGCGTGCTTCAAGTGCAGTCTCAGCCTCAGCCAGTTGACGTTTAAGTTTTTCCAGTGCCTTGAAAGTGAAACACAATAGTCATTCAACAATTATGAAAGATTTGAAAAATGGGATCTAGCAGACAATAAGGCAAACAGAAAACGAAGGAGACATCCAATATTATGTGTTGATTACTTACAGGACAAGGGCGTTCTGGGTCAAGAAAAACTACATGCAGAATCTGCTCAACTGCAACCTGATCCTTCTGCTCATCAAACTGTGTAAATTGTCATATGACCAACATTTTCAGCATTTGTGCAGCATAGCAGTGCTATTTGAAATAAAAAGTATAATGTTTATGTAGAATAGATGTAACCAAGCTCTTCATGATTAAAAATTTAAAAGTTGTTCAAAATTACAATACCAGATACCAATCTTAATGTAACTAACTTAAATATTAGATAGACAACTTGATTAATACTTTACGATGCTTTTGTTTCATCAAAAAAGTTTGGCATGGACATTCAAGTCAAAGTTGGCAATTCTTAGGTTGATATTCCGCAACAATAATAGCAATAGTATCAATATTTCTTCAAGAAGAAACTTAAACTCAAGGTCACATGGATTTTGTTTGTTGACAAGCTGAAATATGCTAAATTTTGCAGAAAATCTCTTGTCAGCCAATGGAAACAAACACTTGCTGATTGTAAAGAGTGTAATTCTGACCATTAAATCATATGGAAGAATGCTGGAGAAACAAAACGGAACTAACCAAAGAGAAGGCTGCAATTGATGCCCTATTAACAAGCTAGAAATATAATGCAATTCAGTGTTAAAGCAAATTCTGCACTCTGAATGTGGATTGTACTATACAAGGAATTGGAGCAGATCCACATAAACAGAGCAACATATTTAAAAAGTTTGTAGGATGAGGTTCTGTTCCCGCTTAAGATCCCTTGAAAACTCAGTATGAAAATTCAGAGAGTAAGAAACTGTTTCCTGCAGTTATTGTCAAAGCCTTTGGAAGCAATAGTGTATGGTTTTGAAGCCATCATTCTGGTCACAACCTTCATATGCCTTCTGGTTCAAGACCAAAGTCAGAAAAGTTGACCAAAAAAATAGATATGAGGGCAGCAATACATGTTATAAAAGAAACACTTGAGCCCTGGAACTTATTTAATCTATAAACTAATGCTTAACATGGTCCACAGCTCAAGCTCACTTCATTTGACAACACGAATGGTATAACAAATATGTGCAAATGATGGATCAAGCTCCATCTCTAATCTCTCAACCAGTCCACACAATCCATCAACAACGAATGAAACTGTCTCGAAACAAAAATTACTCTTCTCTTTGGAAATGCAAAATACCAGAACATTTTAATCAACAAACTCATCAGACAAAATGTAAGTTCTCTTCAGAAATAATTCATTCCACTTATGCACAAATATAACACTTGTGATCATAAAAAAACCATTATTTGATAAAGTTAGTTCACCAAATCATGCTGACAGCAATGTGTTATAATGAATAGTCGAGATCAATTAATGAGCCTGCAGAATATACCAGTTCAGGGACATAATCTGTTTCTCCTTTCACTTTTAAGCTCATGATCTTGAACTTAACTCTGCTCTTTTGTTCTATTGGTTTCTCATTGTTCTCTGGAGGTTCCACAAACTTGAATACTGTTTATCAGGAGAGGAACTCATTAAAACCTTAATCATTACAGCACTCTGCCAATCTCAAATGTGTAAAGAAGGAACCAAAAAAGATAAGAAAAAATAGAGATGACTGGCAAGGCAAACAAAATAAGGGGACAATCAAATGGATGCATTACCAGTTGCAATAAGACTTTCACCAGGAGCAAGTATACCTCCTGGAGGTCGCATGTAACAACTCTTTGGTGCAGTTGTTTGGAACTGTAGGAACCACAAGGTCACCAGCAGTTAGATGGTCCTAATGAATGCAGTACCCACTAGCAACATGTTTTTCTTTCATTTTAAGGAATGAAGAAAACCGGAAATATTATGCAGATAATATTTTTACTTTAAACTTATTCCATATTATATACATGCTCACAGTGTGGTTATTTTTTATCCAAAATTCCATTAAATATTTCATAATATCATTCTGTCTCAAGTTACCAGTATTTAGATCCATAAGTAACTCGTTGTATGTCTTCCACTAAGACTCGCAAGGTCATGTGTAGCACAGTTCATACATCAACATCAAACACAGGTGACATACATGACCATGTGTACCACACCTCAAACATCAACATCAAACACAGGTAATAAAGGAAAATTGATAAGTACTACTTCCATACCTTGAAAGCTACATGAGACTTGCTAGTGTTTTTAATGCCAATGGCGCTCCTGACCTGTTTACCTGGTTCATCTACAAAATTCAAGAGTTCAACGTCAAGCACCAAGAACAATACAAATATTACCGACAGGCAGCAATTAGAAAAAAAAAAGAAAAAAGAAAGTTGACCGAAATTTATGCGGTAAAAAAAATTTACCCACTACATTAAAGTGGAATCCTTTAAAAGGTGAAAACTTTGCATGAAGTGCACAAATGCTACATAAGGTCAAAGTCAAGTAAGAGGAAAGTCTCAGGAACCCTGTTAAGACCCAAATCATTGAATGCAAGATGATGATGATGGGATTTTAGAAGACTCAATGGAGACAACCAAAAGAGGAAACACTTGTGTTATTACAATTGCTGCTTATATAGTAGCTACAACCACCACCAAATGAATCACTTTGTTCAAATCAGCGTACGTTAACATTTTGTAAATGTCAATGGTAACACAGACCTACCACTTATAGAAAAACAAAAAACGGAACTTCTCTACTGAACGTGAGGAAATAAACTTTCTAGCAATTAGCAAATGATTAGCGATGAACTTCGAGTTACTCAAATGCTATTCAATGTTAAGAAAGTAAATTTTAGCGATTGAATGAGATCCTTCCATGAATTAGCAATTGCCATTTGAAATCCTTCTCAAACTGAAATACATATATCAAAGTAAAGAAAGCAATGTAGAAAAGGATATCAGTTCCAGAAACCGCAAACAGAAGCTGCGCAGATCAATCAATCAGCAATTAAATCATTTAGAACGGTCCTAATCAAGTGAAGCAGTATGGAACAATTTACAGTTCCAGAGACTTAAGCAAAGAAGGCCCAGATTTGGAATTAGTAAATGAACACTTCACAAACTGACAAAATCATGCGATGGAAACCAAGCCAAAAGAGCCAAAAGGATCACTCGAAAAGACTCCCATATCAAAAAGATCATCAAAAGAAACAAAGCAAAAAAGAAAAAAAAAGAAAAAAGAAAAAGACCCCAATTAAAGGGAAGAAAATAACAACAGATTCTTACAAGGAAAATACAACTTGTTGGGAGGATCAAGCCTGAGTCTTCTTCGAGTAGGAAGCAAAGATTTTGCCATAGAAGAAACTGCGTTTGAAGAAGTTGCAGTTGATCGTTCACCAAGCTGACTAGTTTGGCTTTGCTGATAAACATTGTTATTGCCCATCGAAGAAGATGAAGATGAAGATGAAGAAGAGCCATTGCCATTGCTACTACTCGTCTGCCAAAATGGCATTCTACAAAGACTCCAAACTTTTCCTTCACCCTCTGATTTCTCCTCATCAACACCCATCTTTCTTATCTTTTCTTTTTTTTTTTGTTTCCTTTTTTTGCTTTCAAACGAACTTTTGGGATATGTTTATTGATTTACTATGCAGGTGGAAGCTAATAAAAAGTCGCAACAAGGATGGAATTTTGTTTGCGAATGGGAAAAATATGGATATGGGTGGGGGTGGATATATGTCAAACGATGTTTCTATATCAGATACGGGGGTGTGCTTTGAGTTGTCACTGTTGGTGAAAGCTCCTCAACGTGTAATAATATATGCTCTGCACATACGTGTTTTTGGTTTGGCCTTTTATTGTGTTTTTGGTTTTCTTCCATCCAAGTCTCGATGTTGCCTGTCGCTTGTTCTCATTGTTGAAAAATGGCGGTGCTATTTTTATAATTCCACTCATACTTACTATGGGTTAATGAAAATGTGGAATCTTTATTCATCCCGATGTAGTTAGTGTATTAAGTTTGGATCTCAAAGTCTGGAATTTTGCTGCATTTGATTTGTGTATTTGAGGTCCGATTTTATGTACCGTCGCTTCATTCTAGTTATCATTTCCAGAGTCTAGTCTTTTTCTCCAAACTGATTTCAATCTTTTAGGTTTTCTTGGTTGAGTTGATCATCAAAAGATTTGTAAGAGCATGTATTGTTATGACATGAACAGAGAGGGTAATGTTAGGCATTGTTGCAAAGCAACAGAATCAACAAATTTGGTATGAAAAGTCACGGTTGAAAATGATACAAAGGAGAAGATGAAGTAAGAATCCAAAGCATAAAACTGAAACCATAATTTTTGGAAGTGAGTTGTAGCGTCACTTGTCTTGTTCCCCCTGGAAAAATAAACCATGTAGACAGAGAAGCATTAGCAAAAGCGATGGGCGCAGCATAGCCCTGCAACAAAGGGACTTGAAAGTTGAAACTAACCTGGAAGTGTACCATCATTTCCTTTGTAAATTTTTTTATGTGACTTGAATAAAAGTGTTTGGGGTGAATAGAGATGATGAAACGTTATGATGGAACACCATGTTGCTTTTGGGGGGCATTAAAATAACAGCACAGGTATACCCACTGATATTCCCATGTGGCCCTCTTGCCATAAAGCATCTCTCCTTTATGTGGCCATCCGCATACCAAATTATGTTTGACAGGCAATAATTTAACCCACCACACACATTGGGGGCACTACAAAAGTTGCTTTGCTGTATAATCAAACGACCTTTGCGTAAAGTCACTTTCTCTTTCCAAATCTATTGACACCGTCAATCCAAGGACCCACGCCCTTTTACTTGCTTCACATATTAGGTATTAGCATTAGTGCATTAGGTGCTGATGCATCATTAACACTGAATTACAGTTTACAATAACTACCCTACAGTTTGACCAAAGAAAACAAATACCAAAAAAAAATTCCAAACATATATTTTTTTGTTAGATTATAAAATTAGTGCATATACTTTATCAAAGTAGTGGATTTAGTCTCTATATAATAATTTATAAAAATTAAATTTTTTATACTTCTTAAAATTAACAATATCAGTCCAATTGTTAACTGTATTAAAATTTTTCTATTATTTATGTTAATATGATATTTTTTTACTAATGTGACATTAAATATGATATGTATTAATGATTATGTAACATTTTTTTATCAATTTCATAATTTTTTTTCGTTATTTTAAATTATGGAGTACAAAAATTTAATTTTTTAATCTCACAACATTTTTTTTCTAAATCACAAAAATCTATTGGTATTTTTTTTTTTGAAAAGAAAGTGGCTTTGGAATAAATTACCAAATCAAAGTCCCAAGCCCCAAAAAGAAAAAGTACTACTGCAAAATTTTAGGTTATTAGCCCCCTGAATCAACCTGAATTCATGAATTTAACAAAAAAAAAAAAAACCCCATATCAGGTCTATGGATATACCTAATACCAGATCCCACCTCCATTACACCTCAACTAATGTCCATTTTCATATATACAAAGCCAGAGAAGCCCTTCTTCATCATCCTTCATAGTCCTACCAGTTTCCTTTTCTACAACAACCCAATGTCGCTTCAATTGTACAACGGGATTCATTTTACCTGTGGGCAGAATGTATGCTGCTGTTGCTATCAGCAAGGCTTTTAAAAATGAACCAGCAACCAGGTTCTCTAATCAAATCAAATCCCAGTACTGAACCACGTTCAATATATAGTAGGGATCACCTACTCATGAATTGCTTGACGTTAAAGGGCGGATTTGTTCGTCGTGCTGAGCCATTCAATGCTTCGTCTATCCTACTGAATACTAACTTTAGAAGAACACCAGCTCTTACAGGACCCTTAGGCTTCTCCACCACCAGTTTCCTGTCAGCTAAACCGAGCTTTTGACCAGTCAATGAAGACAATTTCCGAATCTTTTTAGACAACAGTCCAGATTTCTTTGCTTTCGCTGATTTTCGTGGCGGGAAACGCGAGTGCAGTCGCATATGCGTTGTAGGAACTCGCCCACCTTCTGAATTTCGCTTCACTGCAGGACCAATTTCAGTGCACTCCACTGCGGCTTCACAAGGCAAACTGCCATAGTAATCATCACTCAAAACCTGAACAGTTAGAGGGTGACCAATTATGGCTTTTCCATTTAGTTTACTCATGAGGGAAACTAATGGAACATGCTGTGGCCGATAGTTAGCTTTCACCTCAATCTTAACATCATATATCGATGAATCAGCAGTATAAGGTTTTCCTGGAAAATCTGTCATCTGTTATCTGGAGTGAACAGTATAGCGGGACTGACAGTATGGAAGTGACCATTGAGGGATCACAGAACCATCAGGCAGTATTTTTGCCTCCACTATTGGCCCTCTCGCACGAGGCTCCCAAGGCATAGACTTCCAGTCCTGGAACCCATCAAGCTGCTCTTCAACAACAGACTTGGACAAGGTGCAATTGTATGGAGCAACTAAGCCACCAACACCATTGCAATCAACTTTCTGATCAGAACCCTGAGAAAATCCATCCAAGTGCTCTATACCTGCCAAACAAGCATTTGGTTAATCATCCATGTCGGCATATTTTCTTGAGTCCTGTTCTCGATTTTTACTTATTTGTCTTGATTTCCTCTTTGCTTTTAACTGCCATTCAGCAGTACCTTTCTCTATCCTCTGACTAATACTATTTAGTATGAGCAGCCACTGATCTGGTACAACCAGATTCATTATGTCCCTCAGTTTCAGCTTGCCTTCCCAAATCACCAACTTCAGGCGTCTCAGATGAACAAGATACAAATATTGGAGAAAATCTGCAGGTGGTTTATCTGCCCCTGACTAATACTATTCGTTTTTTTAATATAATTCTTTTCCAATCCCATTTAAAATGATTAAGTCACATTAGATCATTTTATATCTGTAGTTATAAATTGCATGTTAATGCTCAATCACATCATATCAACACTATTATTACATCATTGTTGAATTATCACTTTATTATTGTCATATCACTAAATTCAATATCACATCTCTAAGAAATTATTATATCAATACAATCTAATACCATATTAGTATAAATAACAAAAAAATTTTAATATATTGGATTGACATTGATAATTTTGGAAAATACAAGGATTGAAATTTTATAAATTATTGTATAGAGACTAATTGCATAATTTGACCTATATTTTTAGATAAATAACAAAAAGTATAAATTTTATCTCCTTAGTTTGAGACGAAATTAATTTGTCCCTTAAAATTTAAAATTTGACTTTTAATATTAATTTTATTTTTTTGTTGAATTTTTTTGACATTGTTAAGAACAAATTGATTAGAACATTTCTTATTTCATTAATTTAATATAAATAATAAAATAAAATTTTTTAAAATATGGTAAATTTTTTAAAATAAAATTAACGATATTAAGTAAAAAAAATAGAATAAAATATTAAGGTAATTAATTCAAAGAGCAAATTTATTCTTTTTTTTGTAATTCCAAAATGTATGATCTCGTGTATGTATACATAGTTGTTAAATTGATATACATATCGTATATCATTTTTTTTTTGTATTGAGTATGGAGTATTGCATTGTATCGTAAAATATGACTAAAAATTTTAAAATTAATTCTAATAAGATTTACACATGTAAATAAGAAAACTTTTTTAAAAAATGTTATATTTTTTATAGAATTGAAGCATAAATTGAAAAAAATATTATTTTTTAATTTAAACTCTCAACATATTTCATAATAATATATATTTAAATAAAAATATATTTTTTATATTAATTTATTAATTAAAAATTAAGAAATAGTTGAAATCAAAAGAGAAATTTGATTTTTTAAATATTTTTTAAAAAATTTAAATTTTAAAGATTGAAACGCATAAAAACTAGTTTTTCATGTTTCAATAAAATAAATAAATTTTTAATAATTAATTAAAATTAAGTTTATAAAAAATATATCCACCTTATCATACGATAGGTCTAGTATAATAAGATACACATTACATATTACATCATACATTTTTAATATATAATCAAATATAATATAATTATTAATATGTATTATTTTCTCTTAATATTATATTGTATCGTATTGCGTGTCATATAATATTAATAGCTATTTATATAATACTGAAAATGTTGGTGTTTCCATTCAATCTATCCAAGGAACTATTTCCATACCCTCCTTAACAAGTCAAATGTAAAAGGAAATTTGGACATCATTACATAATCTCATTTCTTTTGATTTTCAATTTTTGAGGGATGAAACCTTAAATTTTGCTGATCTCCTTTACGATTTTGAACAAAAAACTTTTAATTTTTTTTGTTTTGTTTTTAATATTTAGTTTGGTCCCCAGCAACTTAGGTACATAATTGTCCTAAGTGATTCTTCAGATTGATTGCGCATTTCTTCTCCGTTTCTCCTCGTTGATGCCATATTTGAACAAGTGGAAGTGGAAGGTGATGATGATGATGATGTCGATGATCTCTCCATTGCTGTGGAGCCCGATGACCCCACATTGTTGGTGACAGTTTGGTGCTGCTGCTTTGCGGAGCTCCATCTGCGTACTTTCTTCTCTTTCGAAACCTCAACTGCTGTAACAGTCCCCGCAACAGCCCAGGCCCTACCCTTCCAACTCATCCTAATTTGGCTTTACAGGAGAGAAAGGCAGTGATTGAGGGAAAACTTAGCCTTGAGAATTTGGACACCATCAGCTTGGATGAGCCTATATTTATGCACGGATCTACATGAAAATGAGGAGATGAAACACTACACTTGTGGCTGTTACATTTTAGCTTCTGGTTTTGGCCAATACCAAAGGCTTTTGTTACATTCTTACCAGCGGCCAATTTTGTTCTCTTCAGCCCAGAATACATGGAGCAAGTTACTGTCTTTTACTTTTTTCTGTCTTTCTTGTGAAGTTACTGTCTTTTACTCTTTCTTTTTGTCTCTCTTGAGCACATTATTATATTGATTCATCATCACATGAAATGCATTATCAGTTTATAATATTTATACATTATGACTAACCATTAACTATCATTTCATAATCGTGTATAAATTTAATTTTAAAATTTTTTAAATTTATTTATTAATGAGATAATAATATTGAGTTAATAATAATAATATACACAATAACGGTACATTAAACATAAATTCATAAATAAATTAGCAAAAAAAAAAAAAGACTGAGTGGCATTTGGGCCTTAATCTAAGCCTATACGAACCTCGAACTTGGGTATAGTAGCCCTACCTGAGTTTGTTTTTAACAGGTTCATGGACCGAATAAAGCCCAGGACGGCCCCTAACAAAATTTTAGCAGTGGTACTGCTCTTTTTTTTGCTTTTTGGTCTTAATTTGAAAAGCCTATGTTTAGGAGGTTCAAATGTAATAACTCAAAAAATCCAAATGAAATGAAAGTCAAATTAAACACAAATTAATTAGATCGCAATCGCAACCAATCAAGCATGAGCATCAAATATACTTGTACTTTTTATTTTACTGTTGCGTCTCTGTTGTGTTTGAATCAAAGTGATTCTGAACCGCTGCTAATTGAACATTTACCATGGCGTTTGCTTCAAGGATCAACATTTTAACAAAAGCACATCAAAATTTTACTTTAGCTTTTCTTATGCATGTATTGTGCAGTCTGGTGGATTTCTCTTAAAAAGACTATCATCTATCTATGACTCTATAGCTACTCATGTATAATTTGGTAATTCTGTTGGTTTCTAATAAATAGCGTGGCTGCGTTGTAATTAGCCAAGTTGGTTCAATTCTGTTATCTCCTGAAGAAAAATCAAAGGAAATAGTTGCAAAATGGAAAGAGAAAAGAAAATTGGAGCAAGGACATATATATATGAACATGAGAAACAAGCGATTCTCAAAAGTTATTTTCATTGGTCATAACTCATATGATATATACGATGCTGATATAGCAATTGTTCTCATTACATCTTTGTAACTATATACAAGACCAGAACCCACCACGGAAAGCCCCGCGTGCACCATGCGCTATTGACCCTGTGCTCTTTTAATGGGCTCACTCCCCAAATCTCTCTTTTCACTGACCAAATTAAGCATGTTCATGAGTCAATGATTCCCTCAAGGGATGTTTCTTCTAATCAAGTCTGTTATGCCTCAGTTGGGACCCCAACAGCTCAAGTACATGACTTTCCGCAAAGATTCTTCTGATTGCTTAGACTTCTCTTCCCTGCTCATTCCACTTGAAATTGCAGCTGAAGATTGAGCAGAAAGCTTCCTGGCCTGTGAAACTGACCTGACATTGTTCCTGGCATGATGGAGAGCTGACCTTAGAGTATAGTTCCATCTGCAAATTCCTTGGTCTTTCAGTGCCTCCACAGCTCCAATACTAGCTGCCACAATCCATGCCCTGCTAGTTGAACTCATCTTACAAATACTCTCTACGTACCGAACACTCTTGTGGATACGGATACGGTGAAATTATTAGAGCGATAAAACAAGGGTGTTTTTGTGCTTTGTTGATGCCTGATGGGTAAGCGGAGTGGAGGGGCATCGTATATATAGAGGGATGATACCGTTGGCTGGATCAGACAAAAGAGGCCAGAAGTTTGGGAAAAAAACTGCCGGCTATTGCTGTTGCTCGTGGTTTTGAGCGGTGGCAAAGCCAATGGTTTTCTGGGTGGGTAGGGACCGCATTCGGAACAATATGACTTTAACATCCATGTAAAAGCACTACATTGCATCAATTAGGTGGGGGCAAAAATGGGATTTAAGATCAAATGTATCAATTGTCGACAATTAATAATGGGCAAGTAGGCACACGGTTTTAAGTGTTTTTCTCGATAAATTCCATCTAAGCCTGGAGTATGGGAGTCCAAACCACCTGTTTTCTCACAGATGCCCAAACTATTCGCCACGTGCTGAGTGTGTATATGCTTACAACTCTTAGTAAGATAGCACCTGTTTCGTTATTGTCTAACCCACGTTGAAGCGTAATTGGCTGACAGATTAAAAGTTCATGCCTATAAAATTACATTATGCTCCATGGCCTTTAGAAATAAAGAATAAAAACTAGTTTCATGCAGGTCTCTTTTAAACTTAACGTTACTTAACATATTAATTATAGTAATATTTTTATATTAAATATTATTAATATGATAATTTTAATAAATTGAAAAAAGATATTTATTTAATATGAAAACTTTAAAAGATACTCATTAACGAAATCTTTTTGTAAAAGATATAGATATTTACTATGGTAATCTGATAACAAAATCCTTTGGTAAAATTGATTTTAGGGTGCTTTGACGTTATTATTCTCCAAAGAGTGATGATCCATAGGGTATTGAAGTTGAAAATTTTGATATTAGTTTAAAATAATATATTTATTAGACATTTTTAATAATAATGACTATGAAAATTTTCACTTCCAGAGAGCCCTTTAAATAAAAAAGAGTTCAAGTCTTTTGTAGTTGGATTAAAGTGGTAGAAGTGCAAGATTGAATCATGGTTAGACTTTTCAAAACTTGATTGGTTTTGAAATAAATTAAATAACATATATTTAATTTAACAATGATTCTTGGCGCTTAATAGGTTCAGTTAATTGAATAGTAATTAATTAACTTTAACAATTATGCCAACAATTGTACTGTACAAACAAACATATCTTTCAAGCCTCCCAAGAAAGGATGCAAGTCTTAAAAGAAAACAACAAGAGGATAATGGAGACCATTAACCAGTTTGCATCCTCAATTGCCACAATCTCTCAACCTCCGCCTCTGACAGTAGAAAATGTCGCTAATGTGGTCAATAATAATGAAAATGGAGGAAATGGAGAGAGCAGTATCGACCCACTCCTCAATACCACTCATCCTTCCATTATAGGCAATCCCATCACGGTAACTCCTGCCATTAGCACTCAAAGTTTTGTCATGAAGGAAGAACTGAAGAAACTACTCGATCAAAAGAATAAGAGTCTCAACTTCCAGAGTTTGATCTGAAACTATCCTATCCTGCTAAAGTAGTCGTTAAACCATGCCCCAAGGATTACACTAACTCAAAATTCAAACAATTCAATGGCAAGACTGGTGATGCTCGAGAACATGTCATGAAGTTTGTAGAAACCTTGGGAGTTATAGGCTTGGATGATGATCTAAAATTGAAGGAGTTCTCTAAGTCTCTTATTGATAAAGTCTACACTTGGTATGTTAATCTCACTCTCGGCTCAGTTGACTATTGGAACCAAATGTGTAGAATGTTTGAAGAAAAGTTATTTTCTACCCAAGAGAATGTAACCTTTATTGACTTGGGGAGAGAACATCAGAAGGCAAGAGAGGATCTTATGGAATACATGCAGCGGTTTAGGGAACGTGTATTGGATATACAATATTCTCATCATGAGAATGAGCTAGTCAAAGTATGCATCTAAGGTATGTTTGATGAATATAGGGTGCATTTGGAAAACTTACCTCTTCTTACTTTTACCACTTTAGTTGAGCTGCATGGCATGCCAATAATACAATCCTTAGGCAAAAGGAAGCTAATTGTTTCAACAGAAGGAACACCTTGACTGTGAATGCAATCCAATGAGGAGGTAGGGAAAAAAGAGGACCTCAAGAAAACCTGAGGCCAAGGAGTGACAACTCTAAGAGAAGACAAGATGAAGAGATTGTTGCACCTCTTCCATTTTCAATTCCTCTTGACAGCGTAAGGGCATTTCTTCAAGAATGGATTAGAGACGGGCAAATAAATTTGCCTTACGTATCAAGACCTTTAACGGTAGAAGAAAAGTCCAACCCGTGCTATTATAATTACCATCTCATGGTGGGTCATCCATTTGCAAAATGCAGAAACATGCGCAAGATATTTCACAAAAGAACATAAGCAAAAAAAGTTCTGATTGGAAATAATAGGATTTAAAATACTCCACTCCCTACTCATCAAAATGCTAGAGGACATATAAGTGCAGTGATCGATATTCAGGAAGAGCCCACCCCACCTTCTAATCAAGAAGAGGATACATGTGCAGCTGCTATGGTTACCTCATCCATTGCCAACTCACTCATGAAGACACCTTGCTGCAAACACTTCTTTGATCAACTTGACTTTTCAGATGAATCAAAGAAGAATGCATCCATAATGTTAGTATAGATAGTTGGTTTACAAAATGAGGAATGCAACTTTGTGGGATAACCTATGCAGAAGATGACAAATGGATATGAGAATGCCATAACATTCACAAAAGTAGATATATGCACATCACATCCTTATCACAATAAGCCACTCTATGTGGAGAGCAATGTCAATGGATACCTAGTGCGAAGGATGTTCATTGATGATGGTTCCTCTGTAAACATCATGCCACTGTCTATTCTGAAGGCTATGAATATAGACTTAAGGAGTTTACGCCGTCCTATGACTATCACTTCCTTCGACAACAAAGAAATTAAAACTCTGGGACAAGTCATGGTGAGTTTCAAGATGGGACCTATTCAAGACCAGACTTGCTTCCATGTTATTGAAGTTGATGTGGCCTATCATCTCCTCATAGGAAAGAAGTTTTTTCACACTCACAATATCATTCCTTCCTTGTGCCACCAATGTATCAAAGGTTACTGAAAAGGGAAGGAAATTTTCATTCTAGCAACCAAAGCACCATTTGAACACCATGTAGTAAGTTACACTAAAGCTTCTTTTTTTTAGGAACTAGTAGAGGAAGATGAAACTATCATAGCTAGGTTTATAAGTGTTCCACTTCCGCGATGGGAAGAATACTCCTAGAAAGGGGACAAAAACATCTTGAAGAAAAAGAAGTGAAAAGGAAAGAGAAAACATTTCGAAAGAAAAAGAGGAAACTCCACTAGGATAAGCTCTTATGTTCATAAAGACGAGAAGATGGTTTACTGTTTATGAGGGGGTGAGGGTTCTGGGGAAGCATTTTCTCTTGACCTCATATTACATGAACCACTTGATATACCATGGTCTTGCTTTTAGGTGGAAAAAGTAGAAGGGGAACTTGAAAAATCACTTGTAACAGAACAACTTCAGAATAGCCAAAGTAGCACGGTAATGAACTGGAAAAGCTCAACTTAGCTAGAGAGGGAGAAACCCCTAAACCATTCTTCATAAGTAAGAACCTTTTGGAGGAACAAAAATAGCAATGATTCAGTTGCTGAAGGAATTCCAAGATGTGCTCGCTTGGACGTATGAGCAAATGCCCAATTTAGATGAGAAACTTGTCACTCATGAGTTGCACATCTCTCTTGGAATCAAGCCAGTAAAGTAGCATGCACGTGTATTTCACCATGAAATAGAAAATCAGATAAAGAAAGAAATTAACAAACTTCATATAGCTGGGTTCATCAAGCCAATTTATCACCCAACTTGGCTGGCAAACGTGGTACCTATAAAGAAAAAGAACAGAGCAATCCAAGTGTGCTTGGATTTCAGAGATTTGAACAAAGCTTGTCCCACGGATGATTTTCCTCTTCCAAACATTGATACTCTCGTGGATGCTGCAGCAGGTCATGAAATGTTTTCCTCCATGGATGGATTTAATGGATAAAATCAAATAAAGATTGCATTTAGTGATGCAGAAAAGATAGCTTTCAGAACCCCATTTGGTAACTTTTACTATATAGTTATGCCATTCGAGTTAAAGAACGCAAGTGCAACCTATCAGCATGCCATGACAGCAATTTTTCATGACATGATACACGATTGCTTGGAAGATTACGTGGACAACATTGTAGTAAAGTCCAAAAAAGCCCTAAGTCATCTTGGAGACTTGAGAAAAGTGTTTGAGCAATGTCAAAAATACAAGTTACATGTGAATCCTTTGAAGTGGGCCTTTTAAGTAACAATTGGTAAGTTTTTAGGTTTCGTGGTGCATAAAAAAGGTATAGACGTGGACTTTGCAAAGATAAAAACTATTCAGTCTATGCCACCTCTATTAAACCAAAAGCAACTTAAAAGCTTGTTGAGAAAGGTTTCTTACATCCGAAGGTTTATTCCAACCTTAAGAGATATCATGATGCCCTTTCAAGCTCTTCTTAAGAAAAAGGTTCCATTTTCATGGAATGAACAACAACAGCAAGCTTTTGAGCAGATCATAGGTATTCTTACTTCCCCTAAGACAATGACTATGCCAATCCAAAGGGAATCAATAATGCTATACTTCACCTCAACTCCACATTCAATTAGCGCTCTACTTGTTCAAGAGGTGGAGGGGCAATAACGACCCTTGTATTACCTAAGTAGATGTTTGCATGAGAGTGAATTAAACTACCCACCGATGCAAAAATACTATTTTACACTAGTGTACGTAACTGAGAAACTTCATCATTATTTCTTGGCTCACAAACTTAAAGTGGTGACCAAGTCAAATCCAATATCTTGATTTCTCGGCCAGCCTTATTTGGAAGGATAGCAAGGTGGCTTCTTTTACTTGGAGAGTTTGACATTTCAATTGTGCAACTTAAGGTGATCAAGTCTCAAGCTCTTTCAGATTTACTAACACATTTCCCATCTCAATTTGAAGAAGTAATTCCTGATTCTATTCCAGAAAAGCTCCATGAAGTATACTCTGTCAGCACAGAAGATGGAAAATGGGAGTTGTATTTTGATGTTTCCTCCACTATGTTTGGTGGAGGTGTTGGGATAGTTTTAATTCCCTCAAGAGAAGTTCACACAAAAGATGAGTTGTCCTATAATTTTCATAATAATCAAGCTCAATCAAAGAGAATAAATAAGGTGGATGTACCTAGCAGAGAAAATCCTCTTTTTTTAGCTTTCAAGTTGGATTTTCCTTGCACCAACAACTAAGCAGAATATGAGGCGTTGATTTTGGGGTTGTATGCGGCCACCTTTATGGGAGTCAATAGCTTATGCATCCATGAAGACTCTAATATGATTGTAAGACGAACAAATGGTGAGTTTTCTCTTAAAGAGCCTATGCTTGCATCCTATAGAACTATTGTCCAATCATTATTACAGCAATTCCAAAAGGTGAGATGCGAACATAGCTCAAGATCGACTAATAGACATGCAAATGCACTTGCTACTATAGTTTCCAAAATACAGATGCAAGAAGAAGATCAAAATACTATTTCAATATTAAAGAGAAGACTTCCATGTCCATCTTGTGAGCTGTTACAACCTCGCACTTATGAATAAAAGGATTGGCGTAAACTTATAATAAGAGACCTGCTCAATCCAAGCTTTACTGCTATCTCACGGTTAAAGCACTTCACTCTCATTCATGGTGTGTTATACCACAAGGGAAGTAATGGAGTATTGGCTATATGCATTTCCAAATGTGAAACAAAGGAAAGATTAAAAGCAGTCCATGAACAGTGGTGTGGAGAGGAAGGACCACAGTTGCATCGCTTACTCCAAAGAGTAGGTTATTTTTGGCCCACTATGTCCAAAGATGCGCTTCAATTTCAACAGTCTTGTCCTAAGTATTCAGAACCTCCAGATGTGCATGAATGTCATTTTGTAGGAAGTGTGGACAATTGACGAAGGCCCTACATTGACTTCCTTCAAAATGGAATCCTTCTAACAAATTTATAAGATGCAAGACAAGTAAAGAGAAAAACTCAACGCTTCTTCCTGAAAGGAAATGAGTTGTTCCGAGTATCATTCATGGGATGTCCTCTGAAATGCGTATCTCCTACTGATGTAAATCCCTTAATGAAAGAAGTTTACGTTGGAAGTAGTGGATAACATGAAGGAGGGAGAAAACTTTGTCAGAAATTGTTGGATCTTAGATACTATTGGCCTACCATGGAAGTAGATGCAACGAATTACGCAAGGAAATGCCATGAATGTCAAGTCCATGGAAATGCCATACATGCTTCAACTATAGCACTCTAAAGCACTATCACACCTTGGCCTTTCCACACTTGGGCATTCGATTTGATTGGGCCTATCAATCCCCCTTCTAGGGGACTATAGATAGGGTTCTTGTGATAAGAAGAGAAAACATTTGAAACAAGTAAAGGGTGTACCGGAGATAGCAGAGAGGAAGATTGGAGCAGTTCTTGAAATACTGAATGTCGTGGTAGGAAAAAGAGAATAATGGTTCTGAGTGAGAATAGGCTAGAGATAGAAGCTTTGAGTGAGAGTCCAATCATTTTGAAAAGTCCCTTTTTTGACTTGTGAAGGCTCTATGTATAGTGTCAAAAGTGATGGTTACAATAAAGTGAGCTATACGTGAACAGGTACAAGAAATGAAGCTGTACGTGAATAGGTACAAGAGAAAAAGCTATACATGAACAAGTACAAGAGAAAAGCTATACGTTAACAGGTACAAAAAAACAAGGTAAAAGCAGGAAACATTTGTACTTCAGGAAAAGGTTAAGAGAGAGACATCTTAACTACCTTTATATCTGAGCCACCAAGCCAAACTCTGAAGAACATCCCAATATGAAAGTAACCCATGAACCTTGCCACATATTTCAGATTACTTTCATTGTCATCTATGTGAAATTGTTATTCTGTGCAAAGTAGTTATTCTACTTGTAATGGCTGTTCTCATTATTCTCTATATAATGTTACGCGATAAAATAATTTTTTAGAGAATAAGTATTAACCAAAATCGACTATGTATAGGGGCATACGTGGATACTTGCAACAGCAGAATGTTTCACTAAATGGGTAGAGGTTATTCCCTTAAAGAAAGCAACAAGATCGATTCTGGCCAATTTCATTGAAGAAAACATCATATGTAGATTTGGAACACCCAAGCATATCCTTTCAGACAATGGTACTCCATTTGTTAACTCTAGTGTAAAGGAACTTTTAGCCCTTTATGATGTCGATCATGTGAAGTTAACCTCGTATTGCCTTAAAAAGAATAGTCAAACTGAGGCCACCAACAAAACTCTACTCAAAGTGCTGAGTAGAATGGTACATGACGATCCTAAGATGTGGCATGATGCTATTCCTGTGACACTATGGGCGTACAGAACTTCCAAGCGAGCACTTACTAATGCTACTCCTTTCTTTTTAGTATATGGGACAAAAACTATTCTACCTGTAGAAATCTTAGTTCCATTAGCAAGATTGGCCTTAGATGCTGAGATGGACAATGATGCTTTACGAATGATGGAACTAGAAACGTTATAGGAAAAAGGGATAAAGCAAAGAAGAACTTTTCCACGTATCAAAGAAGGTTGAGTAGAGCATATGACAAGCTGGTAAGGAAAAGAAGCTTTGAAGAAGGTGACTTAGTACTCTGTGCAGTAGAACATATTAGAAGAGGAACATTAGCGGCTAAGTTTAGTCCAAAGTGGGAATGACCATACGTTGTCCATGAGATGAACGAGAATGGATATTGCACACTATTGAATCCAAAGATCAATGCTATTACAATATCAGTCAATTTTCAATACATTAAGAAGTATCATATATGACAATACTATCCACTATCTGTCTTCTTTATGAATGATTTCTTAGAATCATCTTTTACCAATTGCCTTGTATTTTTTTTACTTTGAATGCATTATCAACCATAGCTTTATTGCTTTCATTTTGGCTGTCTTGTGATATGTTAGAGTAAATTCATTCAAAGTAAATTTATTTTCAATCGTAAGCTTTATCACTCTTATTTTGACTGTAATATTATTGTTTCACTTTGTCAAAAGTTTTATGCTTGAAACTTTCACCATATGATTCATATTTTAGCTGCAAGCTTTAACCCTCATAATCTGGCTTTATGTTATTGGCTGCAAGCTTTATCGCTCACTTTTTGGTTATAGTTTGCTATTCAGAAAAAGGCCACAGCTTTAAATGCTCATGTAATATGTCATTTTCCTTTTTATTAGGTTGAGGATTATTCTACCTAATATAAAGTTGAGAATCCCTTTTAGCTGCACACAATAATACTTGTGAAACACTCATATGATTGCAAAAAATGAAATACGGAACCAAGCAGCTCAATAAAACTACAAAGAAAACAAAGTAAATGTTCACTTTAGAGAATCAGTTTACAATATAAAAAAAAGAAAAGCAAGGAAAAGCTAGTTAAGTATGAAATTTAGAGGGCAGGAGAATTTATCATCCTCAAAATTGGAGAAGCTGTCTAATCTTCCTTGCAACTCCATCTTCCTTGTATCAAGCTCTTTTATCTCAACCTCTATGTTAGGTCTGTCAACATTTGTCGTAATGTATCCTTTGGCCTTAACCATGTAAGCATCAAAGCATTTAATGTGATAACCAGAGAGGAGAACATCTTCCATAAGACCCACCATCTTCAGTAATTCTTTGAGAGAAATGTCTGCCTATGGGGAGGAAGCATCTCTAAAGAAGTACCCAAGCTATCCATGATGCCTTTATTAAAGAATTTGTGTTTAAAATGCCAAAATTCACCTTCTACTTTATAGACATTCTTCAATAGCTGCAAGTGTTGTGGCATTACTAGAATGCCATGAAAGTCTTCCAAATTAGTGTCAAAATCATCTTTTCTACGTTCTACCACTAAAGAAAAAAAAAGATGGCATACAATGAGTAGTAAGAATAAGGCATAACAATATTTAAACAAATGATATTTGAGTTATTATAAATACCTCTAAGAAAAGAAGAAGAATTACGAGTAGAATTCGAAACATGCCGAGAAGAATAACCATTACAAGTAGTATTCAGAATACCCTCAGGAGAAGAAGCATCACGACTAACATTCAAAACACCTTTGAAGGCAGAAATGTTGGGAGTAGCACCAAGAGTAGCATTGATTCCAAAGTTATTTTAAATACTGTGAGTAACTTCAAAGGTTCCCCCAGTAATGATATTTGCATTGTTATGTTGAAATGTTTCGAAGCTAAACCCAAGAGCACTCTTGTCATTTTGGTTAATGGCATTCACATCATCACCACCAACTCCAATAGTAGAACCCACATCGTCATCACCAACTCCAATAGCAGCATTCACATCATCACCACTAACTCTAGTAGCAGCATCCACATCACCATCATTGACTTCCGTAATGTTATTCACCTAATCTCCACCAACACTTTGTATAGTGGACGGTAGAAAATTGGTCATATCTATCAGACCTCCTTTTATAGCATTACCATCTACCTCTCCTCCCAAACTCTAATGTTTATGTCCGAGAAACCTCTTTTCAATTGACTTATCATTGGACTCATGGCTATTCGTGTGGTCACATGATTCTTCTTCACTCTTAGACTTTGAGATACCTTATTCTTCCACTTTTGCACTTGGAATTGATTTTTTTTATAAAAAAAAAAAAAGAGAGAGTTCAAATATCTATGTGAGAATGAAGTGAAAAAGGAGATAAAGAATAGCAAGAAACAAGCTTACCTGACAAAAGGTTTTGTTCCTCTTAGAAAGAATCAAATGAAGTGACATGTCATTATTATTGATGGAAGAAACACACAATTGCGCCTTCGGATCAAGTACGACGAATGAAGTCCATTCCTCAAGACAATTTCCCTAATGGAGTTGCCAAAATGTAGAGGGTTCTTATGGTTAAGGAGAAATAATGTGTTGCAATGAGTGAATCGAGATGTGTTAGAGGCGGCAGAGAGAAAGACTAGAACAGTCCTTGAAACGTAAGTACTTTGGGTGACAGGTGGTGAGGGATGAGAAAAGGTGGAAGAGGTGACAGATAACAGCGAATGGGAAAGGTTGTAGAGAAAAAATGCTTGGAAGAATCTAGAAAGAGCTTTTAGGGTAATATTTGCTCGGTGTCCAATCCCTTTTCTTTACCTTCAAACCTCTTATTTATACTGAATAGGAACATTTTCTTAAGAGTAGTTAGGAGAGCACGTTTAATCATGGGAAAACGTGCTTATCATGGAAGAGCAATTAAAGAATGTTTTATGGGATATTAAAAGAATGACAATGTAGTTGAGTAGTGGGCGTAAGTTTTGAGTAATTGAATATTGACACTTGATAGTGAGCCACTTATATTTTTAAAGAGTAAGGAAAAAATAGGTAAAACACATGTACTATAAGGAAAGATTAAGAGGAAGTCTTCTTAACTATCTCCATATCTGAGCCACCAAGCCAAACTTTCTAGAAAATGTCATCTGTGAAGGTAACTCATGAACCTTGCCATTTGTTCTGAGTTGCTTTCACTTCCCCGTACAAACAACTGTTTCATACTTGTTCTTGGGTGTTTCTACAATTGGAATGCTCTTGGGCGCTTCCATGTTATTAATGCCTTTGAGCGTTTCCGCACTTGGAACACCTTTGGGCACTTCCATGTTTGGAACACCCCTAGGTACTTCTGCGCTTGGAACACCCTTGAGCCCTTCCACGCTTAGGGCGTTTTTGCTCTTGGAACACCCCTCGGTGCTTTTCATGCTTGAAACACCCTAATGTAATTTTCTTGTAAACAGTACTTTAAAAATAATTGTTAACCAGAATTAGGTATATACAGTTTATAAATAGGACTTTTCTAGTTGTAGAACACACAAAAACAACTGTCATACAATCTCTCTTAATTGTAAAAAATTTCTTAAATATTTTTTTATATTATTTTGTTACGGAAAAACTTTATAGAAATCTGATAATATTGTCATATGTCGGTGAATGCTTAGTAGATTGGTTTTTTTAGTGCAAAATACAATTAATCACTAGGTTTTATTATATCTTTGAGTTTTATCGTTTGTAACCTATTTGTACACTAATAACTAGTGGAGGTAAATAAAATCTTAAGGAACTGAATTGATACATGCTTGGGATTCTTTTTTTTTTTTATATATTCTTGTATTTTCAATTTCGTGTTCTAGCAATCTTAAGGTTTTATTTTGATTTGACATTGGTTGTTGCAAGTAGACCATTAAGAGTATTAGTTTTTGAAGCAAGTTTGATGGTGGCAATTTTCAAAGATGACAAAAAAGGTGCATTTCTTACTTTCAAGTTTGAAAGTTGTCTATGTCTTAATATTACGAATCTCACATTAGTAAAAAATTAGGTAAATATTGGGTATATAAATATAGGTCTTCTACCATTTATCAGGTATGTCTTTTAGGTTGGGAAAATGGGCTCGTAATTTATAGGCTTACTTAAACTCTATTTTCAGAGTTTAAGTTCCGGCCCATGACATTTAGTATCAAAGTTGATCTGGATCTTCACTGGTATAGCACTCCAATGAGAGACAGAAAGATAAGGATCGAAGTAGATCTAGACTAATGTAAGAGTCTTTTTCCTCTATGACTAAAAAGCTAGTGCAACAAGAGCATTTCACAATTAGATAGGGTAAAATGTATCCCATATCAATAAGAGATTTAGGGTAGATATTGGGTATATAAATAAAGGTCTTTTACCACCTATCAAACATATATTTCGGGTGTAAAACTAAATTTTTGAAAGTTGTTTAATGGCTTATTTGATACATATCAGAATGAGGTTACTTCAAAGGAATTATGAGACAAATTAAAGGTCAAGTATATGTCACAGGATGCAACTAATAAGAAATTTCTTTTCAGTTATTTCAATAATTATCAAATGGTTCTCGAAAGATCTATTATTGAGTAATTGTATAAATTTGAAAGAATGTTGAATCAGTTTAAGCAACATAAAATGAATATGGATAAAAGTATTATTGTGCCCTTGTTATAGATAAATTTCCTCCATCATTGAAAGATTTTAAAAGAAGTTTAAAATATAAAAAATAGGAAATTACTCTAAAGACTTTGGATAATCATCTTCAAATTGAAGAGAAATATGGCAAACAAGATCAGAATTCTAGTTCTGGGGAAGCCAATGTGCATATCATGTAGGAAGGACAGATCACTAAGTTTACCAAAAAAAATTTCAAATAAATTGCTAATGTGCCTATATTCAGAAAAGAAAAAGAAAGACACATGCTTTTTAATGACATTTTAAGAAAGAATGTTGATTGTTTCAAAAAAAAAATGCTTCATCATGTGTTGATATTTACATTTTAATAATTCCCACCTAACAGAATTTATACTACCTTAATTTAGAAAATTCTCACCATCTTAGCTTTTCAAAATATTTAATTTAAACTCTTAAGTTAAAGTTAAAAATTGACGAAATTGATTTCAAAATTTTTAAAATTATTTAAAAGAAATAAAAAAATATAAATGAAATCTTTTAGTTTCTTGCACTGAAAAGAAATCTCGTACTAATTACGAGATTATTATCTCCCAAATTTTCCTCCCTTTTATTCAGGGATGCCATTGAATTGGATATATTTTCTTTCTCGAAAACAATAAATTGTTGGATACTTATCGGATATTTTGGATATACGGAATCGAACCGGAACCATCCCGGAGATGCATCAGCGTCTTAATGCACGTGCAGGTACGGAAACGAGCTTGGGGAAGACACCCTTGGAAAGTTTCGGTCGCCACGTCAGTATATACATCCTTTCCCTCCTCCGAACTTGCGTGTGAACACCAACCGTGAAGTCGTTGACGACATTGTTTAATTTTTTTAAATGTTTTTTTTAGCCTTCTATCTAGTCTGCGCTTTTCTCTTTTACGCTTTATTATCATCAGTGAAACTCACGCGCTTCTCTTCTTCCTTCTTTCCTTTCTCCATTTCTGTCTTCTATGTTTTGCTTTATTAGCCCCTCCATCGACAACGACAGCATAAGAAGAAAAGGCCTCTCTTTCTCTCTCTCCATTGTCGATTGTATTTTTTTTTTAAATTTCTGCTTTTTTTTTCTGTTTTTGTTTAGTAAGGCTTTTGGGTGGTTGTTGAAATCTCTTGAAGAGCCTCTCTCTCCCTATGTGTTTTGGCATGTTCATCGTGAGGAGAGGAGAGGTTGGCTGATGAAATCTGGGTTCTTCGCTTTACTAACATCTATTTCCTTTACTAACATGTATCCAAAAGGAAAATGATATCTGATACACCACCTCTTGAAACCTTGTTTGATATTCCTGTTTTTCTAGTCCTGTATTAACAAGGTCTAGACAAGTAAGAAAAAGGGATGATTTTAGTTAGTAAATTTTTTTTTTCCTTTACAACTTAATTGTTTAAAACTAGTATCAGGGTTATGCCTATCAAAATATAAGATGGCAAAGATCAGTTGGATTGAGCAATTTTGTTATCGAACCATTGCTCTTAACTGTAGTATTCATTTGTTAGTTGAAATGAAATCAGCAATCAAGTTTCATTTTAGAGTTAATGTCCACTGAAGTTGATCAAACTGAAGAGAAATTATATAAATATTCATTTGCTAATTGTGAAGGCCAGTTCTGCTGTGTGAAAGAATGAACTATATATCTTCTTGCATCAATCGAATTTTGCTTTGCCTTAGATTGTCAAGGGAAAAGAAAAGAAAATGGATAAGTAAAGTTCAATCATTCAGAGAGAGAGAGAACAGAGAAACAACGTTGAGAGCAGAAGTTATTATCCCCAAATTGCATCTCGGAATGCAACTTTGATATAGAATTAGACTATATATACAGTTTACATTATTTTGAAACAATCGTATATAAATATCTCTCATTTTTAGTCGTAGGAATAAGCAAATAGGCTCCAAAATCTCTTGAGAGCAAATCCATCTGAGGAAGAAACTTTTTCATGCGACAAATTTCTCGTCAGGAGCAATCAGAAACCAGCTCTTCGGTCTACCATTTGCTTTTAATTTGTTCAATTGGGACCCCAGCAGCTCAAGTACATGACTTTCCTTAAGGATTCCTCTGCTTGCTTCGTCTTCTCATCTATTCCTTTGCTTGAAACCATTGCAGATGATGAAGAAGACAGCTTCTTGGTCTGAGAAATCGACCTGACATGATTCTTGGCATGGTGGTGCAGTGATCTCATGGTGTAGTTCCATCTGCAAAACCCTTGATCTTTTAAGCCTTCCACTGCTGCCATACTAGCTGCTACCCAAGCTCTGTTTGTTGAACTCATGTTTAACCTTGCAAAGACTTTTTTTTTTCTTTTTGGATGTGAATAAAAGTGCTAATGCTTTTCTGATGAAACAAGACAAAGACGCTTTCTTATATAGGGGTTGATGCTGGGAAACTGAAGGCTGTGGCTGTCACCACTTACCAGCTACCAGTGGTTTGGGTGTTGAAAATGGAAGAGCCAATGGTATTCACGATATTGCGTCACTGACCTTTCAGGAAAGTTGGCTTTATATAATAAATGTGAAACGCGCACGCGGTTTTCCCTTTAAAAATACAATTAAGCCGGGAGTTTTGGGATCAAAACCGCTCTGTTTTCTTGGAAGGGAAGGCTGAAAAGCATTAATCTACCTGCTTGTCAACTAAGGAATTATTTATCAAAACTTTGGCATATCTCGGCAGTGGAATTGTCTGAAAGCATATTCATTCGGAAGCGAAAAGGCTAAGTTATTCTCCTACTTTACATTTATATGGATGCGTTTGGTAGGTAGGATTATCGAGAAGATATTATAAAATAAGATAAGTGGATTGAAATTAAATTATTTTATTTTATATTTATTGTGTTAAAGATTAAGAATAAAATGGGGTAATTTTATATCAGAGTATTTAATTTATTGTTTAATACTTGATTTTTTTATTTAAAGAGTATGAGTTCGAATCTTTTTATTAAAAAAAAATAATTTTTATCTTATATCATGTTTGATATGTGTAAAATTAAAGGTAAATAAGATTTTTTTAATAGTCAAATTACTATTCCTTAATGTAAATAAATTTCAATTTATAATTTTATAAGTATAAATATAATTTAATGTTTTTTGACCAAAATATATATAATTTAAATTTATATAACTATATTAATTTTTTTAAATGAATTAAATTTATCTAATTATATTTTTTTCTATTTTTTTCCTTTTCTTTTTCTCTTTCCTTCTCGTTCTTTCTTTTCTTCTTTTCTTCTCCCGTCGACCAAAGGCCAATTGCTAGTCGGCGAGGGTCAGATCTAGCCTTAGCCACTCCACCATGGCAGTTAAAGCCATTGGGGACGCAGAAGGGCAAAGGATCTCACTGCGCATGGGCCCCATGATTTGCGGCTTCCGACCTTGCTAAAGTAGGTGCAAAGAAGAGCTTTAGCCTCGTCGCCAATGTGAAAATTGATCAATATGAATATTTTGTAATATTGGATGATAAATAATATTTTAATTAATAATAATTAATTAATTAATAATAATAAATAATTTATTTAAATTAAAATAAAAATATAAAAATTTAATTAAATATGATAAAATAAAAAATTATTTAAAATTTTGAAAATAATTTAAAATTTTTTTAAATATGATATAAAAAATAGTAATCAATCAAATAATGACACTTGTCATCTCACCATTAGTTGAAGTTAATTTTTAGATGTAAGTTTTAGGGGTGAAATAAAAAATGTAAAAGCATTAATGATCCAACCCCATGGAACTAAAAAAATAATCCTCATTTTTTTATTGAAAGCAATTTATTAATAATAATAGAATTTTGAGTAAATTACTGTTTTATCACTCAATTATGCTACTTAACCTTTTGGTCACTTTGATATGAACATGCCACTAGATCAATGTATGGTGACAGAATGTCATTAACAAGTCCATCGTTTTTAACGTTTCAGTGACTAAAACAAAAAAATTTATTAACATTAATAACTAAATATATTATTTTTTAAAATTGGGTTATCAGAATAAAGAAAATTCAAAGAAGTTAGGTAAGTAAAAAAGTGGTTTAGCCTATCATTTATTACTAGAGCCTAAGATTAACAAATGTAAAAAAAAGATTACCATTTTCGTGTTTTCCCTTGTTCCGTATGTTGCTTTTAAGCAGTCAAGCTTGAATGTTTTACCTCCGGAATTGCTTTATTAAATAAACTTTTACCTTGACAAATGCATTTCTGGTATTTTGTGCTGAGCTGCCTACTAAAGGTAACAACGCAAAGCAAAAATCGCACGTACATAACGGAAGAAAAAAAGGGTGCAACGAACTAGCTGGCGTTTGATTATTAGGAAAACTTGCAAATCTGTAAGCTGTCTTGGTTTTCTTAGCAAGGCATAATTCAAGTTTTTTCCACTCTTCCAACGTGAACAAAAGATTCGCAGCCCTTGGACAAGTTGATCCTATTCATTTTTCTTGAAATTGACCATAAATTCATTAGCATTTGGAATATGCAAAGCGACAGCGTCAACAGTGTCATGTATTCAATAATCATCTCTATTCATTTTTCTGGAATTTTCCACTACTAAGAAGTTAAGGATCTTCACAAGAGCTTTGAGCCACGTGGAGCCTCAATGTTTCGCAACGTGGATACCTCATCTGTTTGACACATGGGGCCGTAGAAGGTTTTCTCCGCCTTTTTCTTCGTTGATTCTTTCTCTTTGCCTCTTTTTTTTTTTTTTCATTTTTCTTTCTCTGTTTTTTTTCTCTCAGCCTTTCTCTTCTTCTTTGGTTTTTCTATTTGATGTTTTGGAAGCTTAAGAGAAAGGGGTTTCTTGCTTTCTTTTTTAGGGTTTTTTTTCTTTGTCTTAGGGTTTTTCTATGTCATTTTTCTTCTTTCCTTTTCGGATTCGTTTTTGCTGGTTTTTTTTTTTCGTTTGGATGAGTCAGGTTTTCATTGGTGGTGCCTTTTAAACTTTTGTTTGGGATGCTATATTTTGCAATTTCTTATTCTTTTCATAAATTTTTTCGGGGCTTTCTTTTTGGATTTACCAATTTGATTAGTAGGATTTTCATTTTATTATATGATTTTATATTAAACTAATTGCAATTGTTAATTTCTCTTTGTTTGTAGGATTTAGAAATGGAGTAAATTAAGGTGAGTATTATTTTTTGTATTAATTTTAGAATATGATTGTTACCCGTTATATTTGTTGCTTTCATTTCTTTTATTTCTTAACTCAATTTTGTTTTGTCCGTTTTCAAGTGCCTTTTTTAACCTTTTTCTTTTCTTTTGTAAATGACTTATGGGCATTTTGCTCAGCAACATTATACATCTATTTTGTCAATTTTCCAACAATTGAGTAAAAAAACCGAATAAAAAAAAATATTGACTGTCCCGAACGTAGGACATGGGCATCACTCTAGTAATGCATAAAAATTAGCTTAATTAAGCCGTTTTACGTCTAAACTGTCTTCCTTATCCCTGTATATCAACATGCCCGCTACGTCTGATCAATCATATACCATGTAACCAACAAACAGAACAAACTAGTAGACAAAGAAATAAACAAGTTGACAAAATTGCTCTCTTTTATCTGATAAAACAGTTGCTTACCTATCTGTACAAGTTTCATATTTCCTCCTCATCTTGAAGGACTAGACTATAACGTACGTACTAGCTACAACCTCTACTTCAGTGCTTTGGTGTCAATAAGGACCCCAACAGCTCAAGTACATAACTTTCCTCAAAGAGTCGTCAGCCTGCTTTGTTTTTTTGCTAGAAGCCATTGCAGAAGAAGAAAGCTTCTTGGCCTGAGAGAATGATCTAACACTATTCTTGGCATGTTGGTTAAGGGACTTCATTGCGTGGTTGTGGTTTTTCAAAGCCTCAACAGCTCCAATACTTGCTGCAACAATCCACGCTTTGCTTCCTGCACTCCAATTCATCTTCAGTTCGACTTCAAAAATTTATTGTTTTTCCTACTCTTTTTCTTGTTTCTTGGCGGTCAATGTGTTGGCTTGATGTTTTGTATAACTGCACGCACGCTAAGAGAGGTATTAGGTACATATAGAGAAGTTGAGACGTTACGTGGTGACAGCCGGCGGTTTTGTTAAATCAGGAAAAAATTTTGTCCATAGTGATTCTTTATTGCTGCTGGAATTCGATACTACAAACACAGTGGTTTGAGCTTGAGAGTGGTTTACTAAAGTGGGGCGGGGCGTTATTCTACGTAACGTCAGTTCTTCAGAAATTGATGATGGTCATTATTGACAAAAGACGGCCGCCCGCAATTTGTTTATTGCTTTTGGCTTTTCACTCAAAAACGTTGGCCGAACTTGGCTTCTTGCTGAGGGGACCCTGCTAGTGCTGTGAGAGCATGACATGCTAGCATGTATTTTGTGCTCTGAGTAACTGAGATATTGACAACTTGATGTGGTTTGTCATCATCATATATTCCTTCCTTAAAAGAATCAATAGAGCAATATAACGCATGGGCCATGGCAGCAGGCCGAGGAGAGAAGCCATTGATAAACTTGCAGACAAAGAAGAGATGAGAGACAGGAAAGCAAGAGGAGAAGGAAGAAACTGCATTGTATTCCGTTGGATTGTTTGTGAAGAGTGAATTCTTCACCATATATAGTTTAAACAATGACTGAACAAGTTCTGTATAAAAAGAGCTCCATCTAACCGTGATATATACATATGGATTAAATTCAACCAATCTAATTAAATCAGTATCGGCTGACTACGATTCAACAGCTCTTGTTTCAATTTTTTGAAAAAATCTCGCAATGTGAAAATTTAAATTTTTTTTTCAATTTAAGATAAAATTTTAACATATTTAATACCAAAAAATCTTAACCAAAAAAATTATTATATCTTTGAACCTTGACGTTAAAATCAAGAGATAATCAAATTGAATACTTCTTACATCAAACTCAAATTGTTGCAAACCACAAACTATCCAAACGTAGAGCTTTCGATAGTAATCCACGTTGATGAAAATTGTGAACGACTCTAATAGAGAATAGAGCTGCTTGTGCTTACACGGACTAGTATTTGATCAAAATTAAATAAATGGCTATGACACGTGTGCAATTATCATCTTTGAGGGGGTGATGGGACCAAGCTAATAATTATTCATACAAATGTGAATCAAGGCGGTTAACGGTAGGAAGTAGCCCCTGGAATGCAACCAATTTTAGGAAGTGGCCCCTGTATTTAAGACTCAATTGGCTAGCGGATAGCCCTTTGTATCTCTAAATGCGGCCAGTCAAAAGGAAAGGTTTTCACCCTCCGTTCAAGCCGCCTAAATATAAACTAACAACGCATTGTGCAGTGTAGGGAGCGAAAACACCGAGTTAGAGACCATTCCAATAGAAGGTTCCATATAAAAGTTAGAGCCTTATAGTGTAGGTAGCATTAAGAATGAGTTTAAGGTACTTGAGCAGGATATGTGTGAGAGCACTTCAGGGGCTGAAAGACCATAGCTCTAAAGGGATCATGGGTAGAGCCAAGCCCAGATCGGAACCTGGAAAGTCTTCTCAGTTCGGATGGGTCTCACGCACCAAGGAACCCGTTAAGCAAGTTGGCTTAGATGATAAACAGAAGCTAAGGGAAGCTGAAAAGGCTGAGAACATCATGCATCGCATCTGCTGGGGACCCGGTGTAATTTAGTCTCTCTCGTCTATATGCGAGACTGTCCGAGCCTTCTTTTCTTTTTCTTTTTATTTGAGTATTTATATTGAAATTTATTGGTATGTCTTTTAGATAAAAAGTTATGTCATATCGTGTGACATAGTATAATTATTAGATCGTAGGTGAGTTTTTTTATATGAATAGTTATGTTTTTTGATAAAAAACATATTGAAAAAATGCTTCTAAATCCAAAAGTTATGAAACAATCATAAAAAAAGTTTGGATATGAAAAGTTATATTTTCGTATTATAGCTCAAATGTTATATCTTATGATATGAATAGTTATCCTTTTATAAAGTAATTATTGAAACAATACTTTTATCTAAAAATTATATCTTGCAAAATATAGAGATATCTTTAAAATAAGAAGTGCCTTAATAAAAGGGTTGAGAAGAGACACTTGCACATCTATATAAAGGACTTGTTGTTAAACATTTTGACACACCAAAAATAAATAAGACAAGAGCATAAATATCAAGAGTAAGAGAAGTGTTATATTCTTAAAATTTATATAAATACCTAAATTCCTATCAACTACCAAAGGAGTTCAAATTTCTTATAATCTATTTGCTATAGAAAGTAGGCTTTAAGGTTGAACAACTTTGCAAATCCTCGAGTGCATTTAAGGGTCTACTCTTGTAAAGTGCAAAGATGAAGTTAGACGTTGGTTTTATTGTATTTCTAAGACTATTTGCATCAATTCTCTTTGCATACTGAGTGGTAGGGGCAAAATAAGTCTTAAAGATTGCGTTAATTGAAAAGTTCGCCTTAAAGTCAATTTTGTTGATACCTTGAATTCCATCTAAGATTTGCACCAACAATTTTAAAACTCATCTTTAGTGGAATTGGAATTCAAAATGACTTCACTAAAAGAGATGGCTACTAACATTGTCAAGTTAATTCGCTTTAAAGAAGACTCTATGGATGAGATTCATTTGTGGCAAAATGGTTCTACTTCAGATTATAAGATAAGTTTTCTTTCTTTACTTGATATGAATGGTAATATGTGTGATATGCATTGTAAACGCATATTAGTTGGAAAGAAGTATATTTTTACATTCATAAATGATCGTTTGGTCATGAATCAATTTCATGAGCTTGAATGCATGCTTAATAGCTTTAGGCAATATAATCTTAACATGGATAAAGTATGGTTGTGTCTTCTATAATTGATAAACTTCCCTTCCTCATGGAGAGACACTAAAAAAACTCTAAAATATAAGAAAGAAGAGATGTCTTTTGAGGACTTTGGTAATTATTTTCGAATAGAAGAAGATTATTGCAAACAAATAAAATCAAGCAAGATAAAACAGAAAAAGATTCTAATGGAAAAAATCTTTGAGACTTCAAAGGTTAATGTGATGGAACACAAACTATTAAACAAGTCAATTTCGTACAACAAAAGAAAACATTTCGTTGGTATGAATGAAAAAATTCATAAGATCAAAAGGAACAAAAAGGGTCTATGTTTCCACTGTAACAAACTTGGACACTTAAAGGCGGAATGTAAACTTTTGAAATATAAGACACAAAGTGTGAACAACAAGAAGTTTGTTGTTATAGTTTCCGAGGTCAATCTTCTCGAAGATGATGGAGTATGGTGGATTGACATTGGTGCAACTAAGCATGTATGTAAGGACAAGAATTTCTTCAAGTGCTTAGAAGCGGTTAATGATGGAATTGTGTTGTACATGGGAAATTCCTCCATTACATAAGTGAAAAGAAAAGGCACCATGGAACTCATATTTACTTCTAGAAAAGTACTTGTACTAAACAATATCTATTATGTATCAGAAATTAGAAAGAACCTTGTGTCATGTGGCTTGTTGAATAAGTATTGATAATTCTATTTTATAGAATTATTTTAGTCCAATTTTGTTATTATATATTAGCTAAGTCCTTAATTTTTAATTATAATTTAGTTATTTTTATTCGTTTTTATAATTAGTTTATTTTTGAAGTGAGTTATTTTAATTTTATGTTTATTTCCTTTAATTTGGTTATTATTTATTAGTTTTTATGCTTTTGTAGGATTTAAGAAAATTAGGCTTAATTTTGGAAAGTAAGATGTTGAAAGACCCCAAAGTCTACTTGCATATGTTTTAGTTTTTTGATCATAACTCGCCATACAGAACTCCAAATACTATGATTCTTGAACCATGGGAAAGTTAAGAGATAGAGTTAAAACTTTCATGGTGATCACTTTGCTCAGTTCTTCCTCGAAGATAGAGAAAATTGCATCAAAAAATGGCTAGATGTATTGTTGTGGGAATGGTAATTTTAAGACTGACAATTGATGTTTGGCCCTCATTGCACTATTAAGCCCAATAATTAGAATTATTAGGTTAATTTAGGGACTTATAGATTAAGTTTGTGAGTATAAATAGGATGTTCTTAAGAGATATTAGGTTAGACAACTTTTGGAGATTCAAGAAGCTAGAAGTTGAAGCTGAAACTTGGAAAGCAAGGTTGTAAATATTTGCTTTGTTTTCTTCCTTAACTTTTATTTTTTTTGTTACTCTCAATGGTTGAATTTTATATAATGTTATTTATTTTTGCAATTATGTGTAGCTGATTTTCTTTTTCTAAGAATGCAATTGAACTCACATGTAATCTAAATTTTTAATCTCTTTCTTGCTTATCTTTAATAGGATTTGAATTGTTTATTCTAATTTATTCTTAATGCTTTTAATTGCCTGATCACTAATTAAATTGATTTAGGAACCTAAACAAACTTGATAACGGAAGTTTAGTGTAAACTAAAATTGGGATAGCATAAGATCATATTAATTGATTTGTGTATAGAATAGAGATATACTTATTGGTCATATGTAGCCAAATTAGAGCCTGAACTTAATGAATCTATTTTAATTTTAATTCACATAGGGATATAATGTTTTGGTTAAAATAGATATTTTTATAAGACGAGTCGGGAGATCTTTATAAATAATTTAGGACTCTAGGTTAACAATTCAACCCATTGAAATAAGTTAAGGAAGAAAGGTAAGATTTAGATGAAGTGTAAGAGATATTGTAATCCTAGACTTGTTTGATTTGATTTTTACTCAAGTTATTATTACCTTGATTTTTCTTTTTAGTTTAAATTTTGGTTAATTAGCTTTAGTTAATTAATTAATTTTGATTGTTTGGATAAGATTAAAATGTTATAATTTTAATACTTAATAAAATTTTAGATCAATTCTATGTGGGATCGATACTCTGCTTGCTTATATACCATCTTTTCAATACATATACTTGCGTAGGTAGAAATTTAACTAACAAGTATGGCTTCAAATTAAAAAATAAGGCGAATAAGTTCATCCTTACATAAGGTGGACAACATGTGAGAAGTGGATACTTATATAAAGACATGTGCAAGCTTAATATTAATAAAAATGTTACTAGTTCTACTTATATTGATGCCTCATTTAATGTTCATGATAGTAAAGTAGTATTGTCTAATCTATGGCATAATAGATTAAGTTATGTCCATTATAGAAAATGGCATGATATGACTAACTTAGAGTTGATACCTAATATTGATGAAAATAATGATATGTGCAAGACATGCATGGTTTCTAAAATCATAAGAAGCTTATTTCCTAAGATAGAAAGAAACTCCAAACTGCTTGCATTAATATATTCTGATGTTTGTAACATGTATAGTACTTCATTTATAGGTAGAAAAAGTACTTCGTAACATTTATAAATGACTTATCTAGATTTTGCTATGTTTACTTATTGCATGCTAAAGATGAAGTAATGGAGAAGTTTAGAATCTATAAAAATGAAATTGAATTACATTATGAATTGCTTATCAAATGTTTACGAAATGATAAAGGAGGTGAATATTATGATCCCAAGTATTTTGAGTCCATTGGTATTCTTCATGAGATTGTAGCTCCACACGCATCGAAACAAAATTGTGTAGTAGAATGTAAGAATTGAGTTCTTACGAAAATGGTCAATGGTTTGCTTTTTAATTCAAGTTTGGGAAAGGGGCGAAGTGCGAAATCCCACCATTGAATGAATAATGATAAATAAGAAATCCTTAGGTGAGCAAGTAATTGACGTGTTTTGAGCATTTGAACTAGGTTTTAAACTTGCAAAAGTTCATGATTTGATGTATAAAGATGGTTTGTAAAGTTTGGGTGGAAAAAGAATCCAAATGAACAAGTTTTAGAGCTTATTTTTATTTATTAAAGTCTATTTATCGATAGATGTTATTTATCTATCGCTCCTTATCTATTGATAAATGTTCTTCGTTAGAACCAAAAAATGATTTTGATGAGCACTTATCAATAGATGTTCATCATCCATCGATAGATAGGCCTATCTATCGATAGATGCGCGAAATTTATCGATATATAGTAACTTGAAAGCTTTTTAAAACATTTTAAAGCTCATCTATCAATAGATGGCTCCCATCTATCAACCTATAAATACCTCACTTTTAACTAGGGTTATCAACCTTCAATCTATTTTTAGAGGTAATTTCTAAATCCTAAGCCCTCTCTAACCCATTTTTGCTCAAAATCATCATTTTTTAAAGATTTGAGCTTGGTCTTGAGTTTTAAATGAAATGATGAGCTTTTTCTCACTCTTGAATATTTAAATCTTGGATTTTTTATTCTAAAAATATGGTTTATAGTTTCGAAGTAACGTAGAACGATTATCATACGATTCTTAGACTAAGTATTAATTGAAATATTTATTTGAGTGTCTTGGATCCGTTGAAACTTCAAGAATTTCATTGGAGTAGAGTTTTGCGTATTTGGTAGGAACGATTATTCGAGATGAGTGGGTACACCACTTTCAAAACTATTTGAGTATGTAAAGTTGAAATCATGATTAAATGATTTGATGGATTGTTGATGTGCATTGTTTCCATAAATATTTGATTAAGGAAAATGTGTTTATGGATGAGAAAGTGTTTTGGAAATGGCTTTCAAAACTATTATGTATAAGTAAATATCTTATTATGTAGTAGTTTTTGACAAAGAGAGACAAACCCTTTCAATGTTTGAATAATTCCATCAGTTACTCCGGCTTTCAAGGTAATGTGAGTACGAGATACTAGATGTGATAGTGATTGTGGTTGACTAAAAATGCTCTTGTGTGTGAGTATTGCGAATGTGAATTAAGAAGGTTTTCACTTTCCCATGATTTATGCATTTGACATAAATGGCTATTGATGCTTGATCGTGGTATAATCTTGCATGAAAATTTTGATTATGTTGTGATTGACTCTAGTCTCGGTGTGGGGGTAAGAATAGTACAAGGTTAAGTTGGGTATTGTATCACTTTTTCCCTCTTTATGAGTCTTGGTATAAGGGTAAAAATACCTCATTTGCCTCTTTTGTATGTTGGCTCTAGTCCTAATATGGGGGTAAAAATACCTTAAGGTTAAGTTAGGCATCATACCACTTTTCCCTTCTTGTGAATCCTGGTGTAGGGTTAATAATACCATATGAACGAGTTGGGTGAAAGTACCCATTCTCCTTTTAATTTGTTAATGGCATGTATTAACGTGTTGAATGATACATTCTTGATTTGAATGTTTGATGTTGAATTTGAAGGTTTGAGGATTACTTTCCGTTATCTCCTTACAAATGTTTTGTAAGTTGTGCTTGTATATGATTGTTATATTTTATGCATTTAGAGTTATCAAATGCATTTATGGCTACTGAAAGGATTTATATGATTACCATGTTATTTTGCAAATTATGGTCTATTGCAAAACTTTTCCCCTTTAGGTTTTCATTCAGTTTTATAAGGATATACAAATGTTAGTTAGAACTCAAATAGAAAGGATCATACTTTTATAACTGGTTGAAATTTTGCAATTGGTGGGGATGCTGTTTCTTGAGGTTCTAAGGAACAATATTATCAAACGAATTCCACCATGATGACTAAATTTATAGCCTAGGCACATGCTGCTTAAGAAGCAGAATGATTAAGAGATTTGTTCTATGAAATTTCGTTGTGGCCTAAACCAATGGCACTAATCTTGATACATTGTGATAATGATGTAATGATATTACAGGCATATAATCAAGCATACAATGGGAAGAGTCGATATATTAGACTTAGATATAGCAATAAGAGAAAGAATCAGTAATAGTATAATCACTATAACTTATGTGAGGTCTTGTGAAAACTTAGCAGATCTGTTTACCAAAGATCTGAAAGGACTTGGTAATAAAAACTTCAAAAGGGATGGGTTTCAAGCCTATCAACTAAAACTCCCATTGTGAGAGTTCACCTCAATGTTTGTGGTTGACTTGCAAGTCTTAAGTACTGACCATTTTACCTATGGATGATTGCAAGCACTTATTTATATTTCCATCCCAAGGAGTATAGTGCTTGGTTTCCGTAATATGTAAAATAAGGTTGAACAAAAGTTATTAATAGACCCAGAACATATATATGTTGAAGTACTATAATTACTGAGTACTTTTGATGGGGGTTACCTATGTGAATGGAAGTATGGCTGCTTCTAGGAACTAAAGGCTTGACTTTGACAACACTTATGAATAGATGCAAAACATAAGGGCATAAAAAATATGTTGACAAAACTAGATACAAAGTGAGGAAGGAAGCTTGTGTGTATTTAGTGGCTTGACTAGTCAAATGAAGAATCTATGATTCAATGCTTGGTTAACCATTCAATTCAGACTAGAACCAATCACATTTATTAAGTGAAGGTTCAAATCTACGGGATACCTTTGTTTATGCATAAGATTTTTAAAGCTATTGGTATTTGGAAATTTTGAAAATGATAGAGGATTGTGGGTGTATTTTCAAAATAAAAGATTATGTCATATAGTGTGATATAGTATGATATAGTATGACTATTGGATTGTAAGTGAGTTTTTTATATGAATAGTTATGTCTCTTGATAAAGTGACATATTAGAAAAACACATCTAAATCCAAAACTTATGAAATAATTGAAAAACCACTACAGCTTAAAAGTTTGAATATGTAAAGTTATCTTTTCATATAGTAACTCAAACGTTAAGTCTTATGGTATAAATGGTTGTCATTTCATAATGTAATTATTGAAACAATACTTATTATACGAGAATTATATTTTGCAAAATACAAAAGTATCTTTAAAACAAAGAAGGGCTTTGATGAAAGGGTTGTGTTCTTGAGAAAAGACACTTGAAAGTTTGTATAAAAGACTTGTTGCCAACCATTTTAACACACTAAAAACAAATAAAGTAAGAGTAGAAAAATCAAAAACAAGAAAAGTGTTATGTTATGAAAATTAACATAAACACTTAAAAGTCGAACAACTTTGCAAATCCTCAAGTGTATCTAGTGATCTAGTTTCTTAAAATACAAAGACGAAGTTAAACATTGATTTCATTGTATCCCTAAGGCTATTCGCATAATTTTTCCTTACATACCGCGTGATGGGGACGAAATAAGTATTAAAGATAACGTCTATTGAAAGGCTCGTCTTAAAGTCAATTTAATCGATTTTTTGAATTTCATCTAAACTTTATTTGCACTAACAAAATCTGTCGTTGGATTATGAGCTACACTGTTAGATCAACTTTTTTTTAATTAGCTCTTAGATGAATAAGAATTTCATTAGTAAGTCATATACTATATGATTTAAGTTTTCGGACACAAAAATGTACTTAACAATGATTGCAAAGGATATGTACCAAAAAATAATTATAAAAGATTTTAAAGAGTAATGATGGATTAACATTCATCCGATCACAAGAAGCCTCTCCCCATCATTTGGGTTCCGGTATCAAGTTCACAAAGAATCTTTTCTTCTACATCTTAATTTGCTTTTTTTCCTTTCTTCCATCAATTCAATTTGGACAGATCCTTGCTAAAATCTTATAGGCAAACCGATCTGCGTTTGATACTTCAAATAAATAATATGATATTTAGATCAATACAGCACTATGGGAAAATGGGGAAAGAATCTTGCTAATCATCCGGCACATGGACATTAAAGTTTAAGGTATAATATTATCTTTTAGGGAACAAATCATCATAGAATTAGTGATCCAACGCCCTTAATGTGTCATATATGTTATTTTCTCACTTTTTTATTGGTGTGATTTGTCTTAATAAAAATTCCTAGAGGGTTCATTTATTGTGGAGAGATCATGGTTTAGATAAAAGATTATAGTGGTTCCCTATATAGAACCGATCAGTTATTGTGTTTTGACTTGTTTACGACGAAAGTGTTAGTTGAAAGACTGATTGCAAAAGCTGAAAAGATTCCTATGAAAATGGGCCCTAATTTTGCAGACATGGGAAACGTGAATCTCTTTTATGCAGGACTTGGGTTTAAAGCAGTCCAATGGCGTAGAGGCATAATGCCCCAAGGGAAGGCCCCAATCAGAGTCCGATAATTTAGATCAGGTTATGTGAGTTTCGGATGGATCCAAATCAGCAAAAATGGCAAAAGGACGAGCAAGGGAAGCCGACAAGATTAAGAAAGCTATGCACTTTACTTTTTGGGGCCCAAGTGATGGTTCTTGTCCATTCTTTTATTTCCAAACTATTGTTTTAGTTTTTATACCCTTGATGTAACAAATCTGAGCAATCAAGATCATGTGCTGTGCTAAAGAGGACTTGAGCATTAATTACATTTCCACTTAAAAACTCTTTGAGATAATACACAAGAGAGGCAGAAACCTATTATACAGGCAACTATGATGTACAATAAGGAAGACTTTTGTACAAAATTAACAAAAAAGAAGGGAACATACTGTATGTACAAATACTCTGTGCACTCTACACTGCTTCGATTTGCCTTAGGAAACATCTGTAGAAGAAAGCAGTTGCAGGCTAAAGACCTGAAGCAGTTGCAGACTCAAAGCCTGGAAACGAAATTCAGTATATAAAGACCAGCAACATCTGGGGAAGGATGCCAGTTTTACCTTGGTGGTTTGTGGTTTTTTGAGAAGAAAAAGATGTTTATTAAGGTAGTTTCCACCTGCCATGGATGATGGAGCAATTAGATTAATCCATTCAAGATCTGATTCATCTGACTAATCCACCTGGCGAAATCCATTCCATCAAAATTTTATATTGTGTAGAGTTGAACTTCACTCGAACCCTGCTTCAAGTGAATAATCCACTTGCATCACATGCTAACTACCGTAAACATTTCATCCTCTAATTTTCTACCTCGCAAAATGGATTTTCCCCACAAAAGCATCAGTTGGTTTGTTTATTATTGCGCTTATTATGGCCTCTTACCTTTAGTTTTTCCTGAGTATCTACACTGTTACAGAGAAGTGACTAGCAAGGGCAACTCTGCCCTGGGATCTAGGTACTAATGTATGTTAGTGGCTAGATTCCATTACAAAGACAGAAACCAGTAAAGTTAAAATGAATCCCTTTATCCCATCTCAATCTTCCTGGAAACTCTCTATTATATTTGATTTAAACACGGTTCCCACTTTTTCTTTTTTTTTTTTGTTTGCCTCACCAATATGTACCTTCTCTCTTCTTCCTGATTCCCCCTGTTTTGCTGTTAAAGTAAGAAAAAGAAAAACATATAGTTAGAATTATTACAGATTGCGAAAGATACCTTGCACGCTCCTTTCTTAGACATTGGAGCAGAAGGCATATATGCATGTGAGTAGATGAATAACCTTGACACGTTGATCAGATAGATAAGACTGACACATAATACTGGGGTGCGACTTGCATTTTGTTTTTTGGTTACTACTTTGACTGAAAGACTTAATAATAGCCACAACATAAAAAGTTGCATTTGGTGTTGCAATCCAATTTATTACCATTGAGATTGAGGTGAGATTTTCAGGCAAATTCTAAATGTGAAGATATCTTTGTTAAGGTGGTGTTAATTAGTGCTTTGTTTATACAAGAGTTATTTCTGCAAACTGGAGTGAATATAGATAATGAAGCCCAGGAAGAGTTTTGTACTCCCACGCTTCAAGATTTGATTGAGTTGATAGGAATTTAAACAAGATGACTGTTGTCTAGTATCAGATAGTTTACATCCAGGCTCCAGCAGCCCAGTTTGCCATTTGAGCAGGCAAGCAAGAGAAATGTCATTATTATGCAGCACTCCTTTTGCCAAAATCTTATCTTCTCTTAAATAAGATAAACCACACTGGGCCATGTGCCATCAGGCCGTGAGAGGTACTAACAGAGGAAGTTGAGTCAATCTAAAAATTGATCCTTGTTTGCTTGCCAAACTGGTGACTCCCATTTCTACGCTTCCTTTCCCATCAGGTTGTTTGTAGCGTAGCCGCTCAAGCATCTGTCTAACTCATATAAAAGGTCTACTCCGGACTGTAAAATTGGCCTTTTCAGATGGAAATTCTGTAAAAATTGCAAAGCCATTCAGATATTCAGTTGTGCTAAACGAAACGCAGCGTTCAAGGAGAGTGAAAATGCAAGAAAAGAAACAATCTTTGCAAAGGCTTTCCCTGTCACGGAAACGTAAACCACACAAGTCAGAGAGAAAAAGGAACACAAGTAACGAATGACCACGTGTCAAAAGCTCACGAGCTCCTCTCCAAATTCACAAAAATCCCTCATTTCCTTCTAACACTGGATAAGCCTCTCTTTTCTCCCTTTCCCTTCAATTCCAAACCAAAACCTCTCTTCACAGGTTCCCATTATGGTTTAACCTTAAAACTCCCAAGTTTCCAAAACCCAAGCTTTCCCAAAAATCTGCCTTCTTTTTCGTATATTGATATATAGGCGATAATACATAAACAGATAGCTTTTTTTGTTTTTTTTTTTAAAAAAACTAATGGCTGCAGTTAGTTCACTGTCTTTATCGGCTATTGGTCAAACTTCCGGCGACAGAAAAGTCAATGTCCCATCGGCTCGTTACTTGGCTTCCAATTTTGAAGGTTTGCGTTTCCGTACAAGTGTCTTATATCATTCCGTCGGTGTTCGAGCTTCGGCTTCCGCTTCTCCTTCCGTTGTTCACTGCATGTGTGCTGCTACTGGTTAGTTATTTTTCCTTTGCAATGCTGGAACTTGACTTCACCAATTGAGTTATAGAGATTATTCTATTTTAAAATTGATATGGATTTTTATATAAGCATGAATTGGCAAAAAGAAAAATTAAATTTTTGATACATTATGTATATTGGTTTTTTAAATCTTTTTGTTGACAGGTGATTTGCTTGTCTGTTTTGAGTTTGATTTTCAGATGTCCCAACTGTCTCTGAAACAAAGTTGAATTTTTTGAAAGCATATAAACGACCCATCCCAAGTGTGTACAACACGGTCTTGCAGGAGCTGATTGTGCAGCAACATTTGATGAGGTACAAGTGGACGTACCGTTATGATGCCGTTTTCGCCCTTGGTTTCGTCACGGTATATGATCAATTGATGGAAGGATATCCAAGTGATGAGGATCGAGATGCCATCTTTCAAGCTTACATCAAAGCGTTGAAAGAGGACCCCCAACAGTACAGGTTTGTCTGTCGAGTTTCCATGTCTTCATTTACCAAGCAAAGATGCATCTACTAACTAGCATGGCTTGAAATTCATGATATGGATTAGGGAATTTTCTGTCAGAAATACAAAAAACGAACAAGCAAATTGCACCGAATATGTTATGCCAAACTATTTCTGTTTAGGAAGTTAAATGTGTTCCAAGATCAGAACTATGGTATTCTTTATGAAACTGGGATTGTATTCCTTAGAATGCTTGCATTTTATTGAATCATTAAATCTTGACGTAACTGAGAAGTTGGTTTCTATATAATGTTCTTTTTTCTGTATGTTGTGCCCTACAGAATTGATGCGCAGAAGTTGGAAGAGTGGGCCCGTTCTCAAACTTCCAGCTCACTAGTTGAGTTTTCGTCAAGAGATGGAGAAGTTGAGGCGATACTGAAAGATATTGCAGAAAGAGCTGGGCGTAAGGGGAGTTTCAGCTATAGCCGTTTCTTTGCTGTTGGGTTGTTTCGTCTTCTAGAGCTGGCCAATGCAACTGAACCTACAGTTTTAGAAAAGGTTAGATCCTGCTTGCCTTCTATCTATTGGTTTATTGTTGGACTAAGTTCTGATTTACTTGCACCTTAGCACAAGTAGTAGAATTTATCAGGGGCAGGCCTAAGACACTATTGTAGGATAAGTGAGCAACCATTCAATCAATTAAGCATTCACCAGAATCACCATGAACTTTACTTGTATTTGCAAGAAGCTGAGGGATAGAAAAAGCAATGACAACAGAACTGGATATATCACAGAATGAAACTTGCAATGATAAAATATGAGGAACAACTGCACCGAGATTTTAGTTTATGACATCTGTACAACAGCTTTGTGCAGCCTTAAATATCAACAAACGAAGTGTGGATCGGGATCTTGACGTGTATAGGAATCTGCTTTCAAAGCTGGTTCAAGCGAAAGAGTTGCTTAAGGAGTATGTTGATAGGTAAATTCTCTCCTCCTAGTTAGCTTCTTCTAATTCATAGTATCATACTCTATTTCTTTTGCCTACTCTGTGGTCTGTGCTGCCTAAGTTTAACAGATATAATTACTCCGAGCAAGAGCATTTACACTGTAATTCTTGCTATTGAACCTTTCGAAAGAACAGCCAACTTTTTAGATATGAAGCATTAACAACCAATTTTTGGATATGAACCTCCTGCAAGGACATCAATTTGTAGACCAATTGCAAATTGGGAGAAAATAAGTAAACACTTGGCATATCAAAGTTACCATGCTAGTACAACCACATAAGAAAACGCCTGGGTGTCAAACTTGCTCCAATTTGTCTTATACCTGAAAATCAGTATTGAAAGTGAATAGAGCAGCCAGTTTGGTACCTTCAGTTCTAAATGTGTTCTGCACTTTGGATCTTTTCCAAATTTTGGATGCACTTGAAATGCTCTTTGCTTTACAGGTGTGATTCATTGCTAATCAATTTTAAGCTATTGGCTAAAATACTAAAAAAGCTCCTGTAATATCCCAAAATTCTTAGATAAGCCCTATACTTCTATTGTATCCAACTAAGCTCTTAAAGGCTTACTTTTATTTCTTAAGTCCTTATTTTGCATGAAAGCCTCTAAAATTCATTATTGTTGCCATGTCAACTTGTATATGGTTGTTATCTCTATCAAGTCAACATCTACGTTGGCACTTGCGTGGCAAAAAAAGAGGTTGGTAGGCGCTGACATGGCATGCGATGTATGTGAATGCTACATGTCATGTAAGCGCTAACTCAACATAAATTTTCATATTTTGCCACATGGATATTCATTTGGCAAAGATAACACCCATGTAGGTGTTGACGTGGCAGAAATAATCAATTTTTAGTGGTTTTCTTGCAAACGAAGGGCTTTCTTAAATTAAAATAGTACTTTGAAAGCTTAATTGAGTACAATAGAAAGAGAAGAGCTTGTTTGAGAAATTTAAAAAATTATAGGGGCTTTTTTGATGTCAGCGTAAGCTATTTATGTAATTCTTTTTTTTTTTTGGTTGCTGAATTCTTATACATGATGAAATGTTTGACCTCCAGGGAGAAGAAGAAAAGAGAAGAAAGATCAGAATCACAGAAGGCCAATGAGGCAGTCAAAAAATGTTTGGGCGAATACCAATACGTGGGCCAGTAATTTGGTTTGTGTACGTGCTCGCAATGTGCTTACCATCTTTTGTGATACTTGAATCCCGTTTTTGTTTGCGCTGAGGTAGAAGCCGTAACCTCCATGGTTTAGGCACAATTTATCCACTTGTCTACTGTTTTCAATTTGGTGGTTGAGATACATCCCATATGTGTATTACCAAAATACAGTCCAAATGTATCATTTGTTCATAGCCCAATTACTTATGGCATCATAAAACTATCATTCCAATTAATACTCAATCACAAGCTTCGATCTGTAAATGGTGGGAGGTTGATTCCGTATTTCCATTTGTCTATTTAGCTAGGAATCCTTATTTTAAAATTTCCAGATAGACGTTTTTAATGCTTATGGCCACAAAATTAAATTTACCCAGTCAGTACCAGAATACACTAAGACGTAAAGGTCCCCTAGATAACGGCTTCATTCATTAAGTTGGACAACAATTTAAATATGAATGGCAGCCTTTATAGAACTGAACCCCATGATAAGTAGATGACCGCGACAAATGAAATATTAAATGTTCTAACTAAGTTGAGAAATATCAACCTCATCTGGGATCTTGAACGTGTCCGCTGCCCCAAATTTCCCAAAACCGTCTGCCTCATTTCTGGAGTCTTCTTCATCACTACCATTTTCCTCGCCGTTGTGATGACTGGTTGATGAGGGATCACGGACACTTTTAGACCGGCAATTGTGGGTTGCAAGCATGTTGACTTGTCCAAGGTGAGAAATTTCAACCACAACAGTATCATCATCATTTGGCAGTGGTTGCTTCCAGGGTTCCCCATCAATCCTCATATATGTATAGTCAGCAGCTCCTTTGTGAAACTCAAAGCGGATTCGGTGTGCCTAGTTGCCATGACAAAACAAATAATGTATAGTGAAAATACTGAATTGAACGCATAAAGAGATTTACATCAGTCAAACCACAATACTTGTAAACATATACTCATGCGCACCTACACCTACTCATATACATATTATTTAGCATTTAGATCAATTTAACTAATTTCCGTCCTGCAACTTTTTACACGTGACTAGGTCCTCGTATTAATGCAGGGAAAATATAGGGGAGAAGTAAAATCATTGCTTCGAGAAATTCCTTTTAATAAAATATTTTCCATAGCTTGGAGGACAGAGATTTGAACCATGGATTTCTGCTTTGAAAAGGGAGGTTTGGCTACTGGCTTATGCTTTCTTTAATCATTACCTGTGCCAGACGAGTTCCATGTCCATTTGGAGCCAGCAACACAAGCCCATGCCAAGCATCTCTAAAACCAACAACTTCCAGAAGGCCATCATCTACATAAGGTGGAGTGAAGTCTCTCTGTAGAGTCAATTGAGAGATATTTCATCAGATTTTGATAAGCAAAAAGCCATATTTCATGAAGTCGGTTGATGTTGCTTAAATCAAATAGAAAACCCCATTGTCAAATTAACCAAATGACATATATAGGAACTAACATCTCGCAGTTTTCTGCCACTTGGCGTTCCCCAAGGATTTAGACCACCAGAAAAGCTGGGCAAGTTGAGACACACGATTGACCTTATGCTGTTTAAAATTAAGGAGAAAGGGGACACAGGGGAAAGATATTAGAGGCACCCATGAGTCACCACAGTGAAAACAATATTAGGAAATTAAGCAGAAAAAACTGAAATAAGTAACAGTTAATGGTTCTACCCACAAAGAACTCTGAACAATTTTTTCATTGTTACAAAGCATGAATGATGGAAGAAAGAGACATCTTTACGTCCCATAAACCAAGACAACCACATTGAAGGAGTCAATGTCTATAATGTTCTCGAAGCTTATTCAAAAATTGTGGTATTGGAAGTTTCTTAATATAGCATGGCCAATTTTTGCAATAACCATCTCTTAACCAAAGAAAAACTGTCATGGACAGTGAGCTCTTTTCTCTTTTCACCAGTGTACTGTTAGGCCTTTTCTTTTTTCCCATTTAGGTTCATTAATCTCTTTTATACTTGTTCAGTTGTTCAATTTATCAATAATGAGAATTATCAATATTTACTAACACAAACATTAATAAGTAAATGTAAAAGATAATAGAATCAGTTGCCCTAACTATCAAGTCAATTGAAATGCTCTACTAATCACTTCTTGAATGAAAATACGCAGATTGTATAACTTGTAGTCAATATAATATTTGTTTCCTCAATTAAATGATGCATATTAGTAAAAACTTCAATAGATTTAGGTGGGAAAGAAATAGAAGCAAGAGATGAGCTATATATCTTGTCAGCACATGCTTCTTGTGAATTGTGATAGACATTTATAATCATCATCTAAACCCTATTTGCTATGTTTTTCCTTTTAAATTGTGTAACAGTGATGTTTGATATGCACAAAATCTTTTTCTTTCAAACGTGCACAAATATGAATGGTCTAAAGCTAGAAAAATGCATAAGACCAAGTTCAAGTTACCTGTGTGGTATGTGGAGGTCTTGCCATTGACCATGTCTTTTCATGATTTTCACTTTCGCAAGCTGAGCAACATTCCTGTAGCTCAAGATCATATAAAATTTTCAATAAACTAAGCAAAAGAGCTAAAATTATCTGATCAGAGATGTTCTGTTGAATCTAGCCAACTGATAGGACCTGAAATAATAAAAGACATTCTCCATGTGCTGCAATTTATCTCAAAATGAAAGACTAAAATGCCAGTTTGACACAGCAGAAGGTAGTATATTATGGAACACATAAGTACTTTACATATTATAAACTCCTACACCTTCAGCTTTCCTGGTTGTTCTTTTGACTTTATGTTTTATTTTCCATTATCAAGAAATTCATTAGAGAAAACAAGCCAAGTTTTAGTGACAGGAAAATGCATGAAACCTGAACTTGAGCCTAATCTTTGATTTGAAAAAGGAAAATTTTTACTATCAAGCAACGAAGCTCACCTTGAAGAAGGATGAAACATAGAAGCGGCAAACCACCCTTGTGTACAACCAAGCTTTGCATAGGTGCTCTGTTGGAAAGAAAGTAGGAGAACATGAAAAATTCAGTAACCAACATATCTTCCTAAGCAGAAAATGTCAGTATCAAAAGACAAGCAAGATCCAGAATAAGACACACACTCACACACACAAAGATACACATGCATACAAATATGTATATATTCCATAACTAAAGTAGTCATTATGTAGCAAATAAATCTGAATTAAATTTTCAAGAAAAATTGTTGAAAACATTGTCAAGGAGTTCATAAAAGCTAGTACTTTTATGCAGAAGGTTGAAATTTTTGAGGATCAAATGAAAAAAACCAAAAAAGCTAATTAAAGTACTGCTGTTGCTGTGTTTTAATAGACATTCAACTAGCTCAAATTTAGGTAAAAACTCTGCAAATGAAAACTAAAGAGCTCCATTGATTGCAGCCTGCCAGACTAATATCAAATTTTATGCGTTAGGCAGCTTCAAATTTCTTTTTCAATGCTTCACAAGATTGTGCTAAACAAAGTGTCTCATTGTCTCTTTGAATTTAGTTCTCACTCTAATAAACTGAGCAACTTAGATTAGAAGACCGACTCCACAAGTAGGGCCTTGCCCATAAGTTGATCATCCCAGTTTGGACAGCAGATCAATGCCCTGTCTCTTTGAATTTAGTTCTCACGCTAATCAACTGAGCAACTTAGATTACACACCGACTCCACAAGTAGGGCCTTGCCTATAAGTTGATCATCACAGTTTGGACAGCAGATCAATGCCACACCTACAATGTGCATTCTTGACAAAACAATGCAACAGACTAACATCGTAATTAATTATTAAATCAACAGCATCTTCTAGCATTTTAATATCCTCACGCCGTCATCCAATGAAAATTGGCCACATGCACTTTACAAGAGCACCAAATCTATCTGGTATTGTGTTTAGTTTCTAATTCCTTCAATTTCTTAGTAATTGTTATGTATTTTGAAAAATTTACTAACCATTTTCTCAGTTACAGATGGTAACATAATTAATTCTTGAAAAAGATTGTAATTAAAGTTGTAAGAGAATAAGTCCATCATGAAAATATAAGCTAGCGATCGATCATGTAACATCCTTGGGAAAACCACGATCATTTGACTGCATGTGTTCATACATCAATCATAAATAAAGAAGATGATATTATGACAGAACTATACCTGATTAACCAACTGGTTTTTGAATTTTTCTGGATGCAGCTTTCGCTCAGAGTGAAAAGCATAAGATACTTGAGCGTCCATTCCTGCAGACACATTACAACAATATTAATGAGGTTAACCAGGCAATAACTTGCCATTTTAGAAACAAAGTTGAGTAAACCAGATAACAGGAGGGTAAGAGTTTGCAATACTTCGGAGGATGCTATAAATTCTTTAAAAGTTTGAAAATGAAAAAAAAAACAAACCCGGGCAAACTATGTTATAAAGAAATTTATCTATCTGTTCCTTACATTGGATTGTAAGATAGTAATGAAAGTGTTAACTAGCATAGCTGGTAAAGTCTTTTGGTGGTTGCACCAAGGACTTCAGATAAAATCCTACCTTCGCTAGGGATGAGGGGGCTTACATTAAGGGGGAGGGTAACTTCCCATCTGTTTAGCCTAACCAGTTGGCCCAAAAAAGAAAAAATGGGATTGTAAGATAGTAAAGAAATAAACTTTGTAAAAGAAACAAAAGGACTCAAAAACCACATTTCTTGGAATTTCGAACAATAGTTCAACAAGATGGAAAATGGAGCTGGGCACATAAGGAAGCCTCACATTTTATAAATTTTTTGTTCAATATATCTTCTACAATATCATATATTCCTTACTACAATTGTTCAATGTACGTTAGGAAACAGAAAGGAAAAGGAATTAAGAAAAAAGGTTAATTTATGATATCAGAAATATAATTAAGTTGCACTTTAGATTATCATTACCAAAAACAAATGCACTTTAAAGGCATCCACAGTTATAAGACATTTCATAAGAAGATTAAGATAGCTTTAGGTTAGCAACATAACAGTTTGAATACTTGTGCAGAGAAAGCACTCTTACCCATGCTGAAGTAATTCCATAACCCCCCACGAAATGTGTGGTAACCTTCCTGTGGAGCAAAACAATTTTATATAAGAATGCAAAACAATACAAAATATGTTTCAATGATTCATTACACCTATTGACATTCTTTTATAAATCTTAAGACAGGTAGAGAATGTTAACTGGAAGTTAGACCTAAGGCTCCAAGAAGAATTATGTGCTGCTGAAAATATTCAATGTATGAAGTGAAAAAAAATAATAAAAAACATTAGAAAAGAAAAAGGTATTTGAAGTTTTCACTTGTAAGTTACAAGAGATAGCCTCAAGGTTTAGAAAACATACGGTTACTTGATTGCAAAATACAGAGAGTAAGACAGAAAAGATTCTAAGAAGCTACAAGTGGTAATGGTATAATGTGTTACCATGTTGAGTTCATCTGTTGATGAGACACGACCGAATGCATGTAAAGAATGTGGTAGCTCAAGAGGTGGAATAGGATCACAGGAACCTTCCTTTGGAGCTCTCATCCTCATGAGAATATGCCAACTGAAGCACAAAAATGCATATATCAGTAACTATAGTAAAATTCAACCACAAGAACCAATGCTAAAAAAAATTTATATTAGTCAACCCTATAATTTAATTGAAAAAACCATTTAGATGTATGTTGCAATGAGAATATTTTTGCAAAATGAAATATTATATTGATCTAGAGACTGATAAACACAAGTGAGAAAAAAATGCAGTAATGTAGTTACAAATTGCACTTTGCAATTTAAGCAGCATGGCATTGCAATATTTCTTAATATTCTGGCCTCCTAAAAGAGAATACTTGTGAAAATGATGGAAAAAAATAATAAGTTCTTCTGGTAATGTAGTTATGTAGTAATGAACTCTGTTTTCAGATCCTACATCTTTCCCTGAAAATTTGTTTTGTCAGAAAAGTTGCACATTTTTTCATGGAACTTATTTCCATTTAGAAGTTACACAAGAAGGATTTTCTATTTATAGATAGTGATTCTTCCTTACTGCATACTTCCTAGCACATTCGAGCATGGTCAGAGGCTAAACAGGTGTGTTTTCTATGTGATCAAATAACGTACAAGAAAATTTACACAAGAACCAGGTAGAGGAGATGGAGTATGTTGCATCACTTAACAAGACAAAGCCCCATTTCACTAAAATTGGATATGCAAACCACAATTTGGCTACATCAGCACTATGCCAAAGCAGGGAGTTCCTCATTCTACAAGAGGTTTACTTCACATTAAGCATGTGTGTGTGTGTGAGAGAGAGAGAGAGAGAGAGAGAGGAGGAGTATGTCAACTACATTACTTGTCTATTTTCATTTCCTTTGCTTTCATTACTTGTTCCAAGAATGACACTACAGAATTACGATCAGTCCCAGGATTCTTCTTTCCCTGTAATTTAGAAAACTGCAAGTTAGACAAGCACTGAATAGCTTGTAAATGTGATGGAGATTATTTATGATAAAGAGAGCTCCGTCGAATTCCTATGGTCTATTGCAGTGCCAATCAAGAATTGGAAGAACGTTCAGCAAACATTCAAAAATTTTACTGAAGCAGAGGGCTCTGTGGATATTGTTTGACTAGAGTGTGAACTTGCTCAGCTCCATATTAGAAAAGATAACAAGAAAAGAAACTGAGATGTAGAAAATTCAAACACTACCAAGCCAACTAAGAGCATGTTGTGCCCAAAAGATGACAGCATGGCCACTTATTCATTCTCCTAGATTGTTCTATGTAAGAAAACATGTCAAGACAGTTTAACCCTCATTTTGTTACTTGATTACAACAAATAAAAGCAAGCAGATTCTTACCCAGCCAAACGAAAATGGCAGATTGTTACCAGTTCCCAAAGGAACTGTAGCAATTGGAGGTGGATGCTGCAATTTAAGATCACAGACGACCCCCAGAAGCCAGCCAGCTGTCCCATCACCACCAGCAACCTAAAGATCAATTTACATGTAAGGTGACAAACAAAAAACTAACAATACCTGAACTGCAGGTCCTTGTTATTTATAGCCTCATGCAAGAAAGATAGGCCTGTAAGTTATCGGGCTCAACTTACAATTATTCTTAAGTTCTCATGAATCTTTGTGGCAAATTCATCGTTTTCTTGTTTCAGCTTTTCTAGTCTGATGTAAACTCTACGAAGCACCTTATCAGGAGCCTCTTCCTCCACATCGAAAACCTGAAAAATAGTCAGACCAAGATCAGCATCAAAGCAACTATCCAAGCATGCATCGTACAAAACTAGAAGTACCTGATGTTCATTGAGGACAGTTTTATATGTTTTAAGAAGATCCCCACCTAACTGACCGCCACTTTTGGAGTTGATAAAAACTAGCACTGGAAATTCAGGTGCATCGGGAACATCAGAGATTTTTGTTTCATCAATGAATATATATGTAGGGATGTAGAATTTCTTCAAGAAGTCGGACTCAGAGTTAGATTCCGCCATTGTCGAGCCCAACTGCTTTATCAAATGATCATTGATCATCAAAATCAAGGCATAACAGAAAATTACAACGGCTAAAAAAATAACATAACCATGATGCAGCAAGAAAAAAAATTACTAATTATAATCAAAAGAATAATATGGTTTGTTATCTAGGGTCCTTGCATATCTTATTTCCAGAAGCTCATTCACCGAAAAATAACAACAATGAGATTGATTATACCATCTTGAATTACTTGTCAATCATACCGTTAGCTATTTATCAATATTTAAATGATTAGAAGGAAAAAAAGTTCAAATCAGAAAGAAAGCTTCTAGCAGAGTCAACGCTCTCCAAAGCTTAAGTCAAAATACTAAAAGAAATTATAACATTCGAACTCAGGAATTGTAACAAACACGAAAAATGTACACCAACAACACAACCATTGCAAACAAGAAAAAGAAAGAAGCAAAAATGTACTCAACGGTATTTGGCAAACCGTTGAGCGGAAGCTTTGACAAACATTTTCGCTGTTTGAGAACGAGAATAACAAAGAAGATTCCAAACAGTAAAAAGAGATTCGTTTGCTTGCTAAACAAAGAAATGATGTTGATCGTTGCAATTACAAGATGAAATTCGATTGAAAAAGAGATATTTGAAGATACCTGGCAAATGAATTAGAAGAGATCTGCTTTGGAACCTTTTTTTTTTTTCTTTTGTTTTTGGGCTTTCGGATTAATAAACAGTTTTCTAGTTCATTAACTCGGGATCTGAAATTTGTATAAAACGTTTAAAGAGGAGATGTAAAAGGAGAGACTTGACTTGTTCCGTGGAGATTTATTTTATGTTATTTATAACGTGAATAAATGTTAGGTTAAGGAATCGAAGGAAATTACCAGGGATCTTCCCTGTTTGGAATTTGATTTTTGAGGGCTTTCGCCTTTCAGAGTGTAAAAACGTGTGAGGGGAAAGGGGAGGAAAGCACTGAATCTTCTGTTATTATTATTGGAGCCAGCCAGCCAGCCAGCAGCCAAGGCCGCCAAACCCATATAATTCTCTCCTTGAACTAAACTAGAAAAGATAATCTGACGTCAGATTCCACTTGGCAAATTCTTAGTGGGGTCTACCACATCTACGATAATTATCGCCGTCGTGTCGCTTCTCTGATCGCTCTCATCTGCTAGCAGTGCCAGTACTTGGGGGCAGAGAGAAAAGGGCGTCTCCGGAATTAAACTACTTAGCCGAGGACGTATCTGTCAATTAAAATATGTTGAGATATGGACGTATCCCTCCCTTAAATTTTGATTGTCTTTATTTCAATTATTTTGATTATAATATATAAAATATTAATTTTTTTATAAATATTAGGATAGAATACCTAGATGTTTAAGTTTTAATTCAAATTTCACGTGAATTCAATCATTTTCAAAATGAATAAAGGAACTTAAAAGTTAATAAAAAAAATAAAAATACTATTTTTTTTTTCAAATAATGTGACTAGCCCATGACACTTTCGTCGACCGATCACCTCACGACAAGTGCTCCCAAAAGAAAAAAACACCGATCTGATGCTCCCAAGGGAAGGGTGCACCAAATGGTGTTTCCTGGGAAGCACTAATCTAGTGCTCCTCTCTTAATGCTCCCATGGGTGGGGAGCACCAGATTAGTGCTCCCAAGGGTGGTCCCCTCCCTTGGGAGAGCATCAATCTCCCTTAGGAGCACCATATAGATGTTCTCCTTCCGCTGTGGAGCACTAGATCGGTGCTCTCGTTTTTTGAGGAACACCAGATCGTGTTCTCAGAAGAGCACCGCTTGCCGTGGAGTGGCTTAAGAGAATTTGTTTTAGCAAAAGAGAGAAAAAAATTTTAAAAATAAAAAATATAATATATATAATAATAATTTTTAAAATTAATGATAAGTAAAATTATTTTTACAATATTACTACAATTAAAAGAAACATTAACGATTGACTAACGATAAATTTTATGTGTCAGGTAGAAGATTTTTTTTTAAAACAATTATTTATTTTAAAAATTAATGAATTCACATGAAATTATGATAAAAATTAAAAGATAAGAGTATTTTATTTTAAATATTAACATCACAACAGTAAAAATAAATATGAAATTTTTTTTGAAAATAAAAAAAACAGAAATAATGTTTAATATATAATTTGAAAAAAAGAATAAAAAAGATTGGAACTGAGTGAGTTTTAATTGCCAATACGATAGTCTCAAGGGGAGTGAAAAGATGAAATCAGATCAACGCCCTATATATACGTGGATGAATTTCTGTTTCTTCCCACCGCAACGTGCAATTGCTCCGCCCTAGCCTTTCGATAAAAAAAGGGGAACCCAGATATGGATTAACTTTTATAAGAATCTTTAATCTCTATTTGGAATCAGAGGCAAACAATTATAAAATGTAAATACAATAAAGAAGCTACACAGTTGAAAACCAAACCTGGTTTGAGTTGAAACATGAGTTCCATTTGTTTCTTCCACGGTTTTCATTCTGACCATCCAGGGATGAAGGAGAATTTTCCATCTTTACTTAAAAGGAGAAAGATTTAATAAGGAAATGGTGCCTTTGGTTCTACCCAAGTTGGTTCTTCAACAAGGTTGCTGATTTTCATTTTTAGACAAAAAAATGTCAGTGTCACACTTGACCTAAAAGAAATTTAGGTACTTGAGATAAAAATAATAAAAAATTTTATTTATTTATTTATTTATTTGTTTTACTAGAGAATTCTCTAGGAAATAGCAATTAGCAAGACATGATTCCAGTACAATGATATATATGCTTGCCATGGATAAAGTCATAAAACACAGCACTTGACATTCAAGTATCCAACGCTGTGTTGGAAAGTGAACAAATGTAACTATAAAAGCTCAAATCAAAGGAGCTTCAAACTTTGCTCAAAAATAGTAATGAATTCATCCATTTGATTCTTGTTTAAAGCTAACCCAATCTCAATTCCTCTTGGCTCATCCCTGCACTCTGCCAAAGATATAGCTCCATCATTATCTATGTGAGTAAGCTCAACCTTACAAGGCCTTCCCCACCCAAAATCCTTATCATAGACGTGGAATTTTGGCAATCCAGCAACTGCAGTAAGACGCCTTTATTTAATTCGTTCCACGAGAGTTGGTATCCAATGCTCTGCACCTCTCAAACCACTTCTCTCCATTTCTTTAATTTTGTTTCCAATAACTTTCGCAGCCAAAAGAACTCCATTTTCTCCTATTAGCTCACTTTTCTTAACTTCAACAATGCCCGGTTTTAAACAATTCCCAAAGTATGCTGTTGGTACCGAAAATTCCAAGCGGTTCCGGCCATCAAATGAAAAAAGCAAGTAGTAAAACTTATCATCATCATCATCATCTCGTGATAAATTGTTAGTAGCACTCTCTTTTGATTTCATCAAACAAATCCATATGAAGGCACATGTCACCACAAATGTTGATATGTGCAATTGCTCTGACTCGACACCCGCCCCGCACTGTCCCATGACCAAATGCTTTAGTCTCGCAGCATGGGCTCCACCCAACACAAATGTGGCTCGAACCTTGTCTTCTGCTATAGCATAGGTAGGGCCTGAATTCTCACTAGAGGATGATACCCAATGCCAATAATCCTTCAACGGAACCAACGCTATGCCACTGGGATCCTTGATCACGTCTTTGTTATTCAAAGGAAGTGAATTTTCAAGACAGGTTAAGTCACCACCCGACCTACAAACAGATGCCCAAGACCTCGTAAAATTCATGAACGACTTCCCATCACCAACTACATGGCAATAAGTTAACCCGATGCAAATGCAGACTTGAAAGGGTATGATGGGGATCACGCGAATGCCATCTTTGGTTACACGTGCCGGTGGCAGCTAAGGTACAAAGGGATGTAACAATTTAACATCTCGCGGATAATTGGCTTTGACAGGGTTGAAATCTGCAGCGGATTCAACAACCGTGAAGGTGACAAAGTCACCATCTATGTAATGGATATAAGGCTTGCCGGGTGATTGATGTTGGAAAAATAGTGTAGTACATAAGTTTTAAATATTTCACATTGTTGAGATACATAAAATTGTGAGTGTTTTAAATAAGCAAACTTATTGTGGGCTTGTCGCAAAGAAGAAAAAGGAGTGGGCTCGTACGCACACAAGATCAGGTTAGGTCTTGAAAAATTTCAAAGTCCCCCCTTAAGTGCAAGTATACACGTGGGCTAGGCCTAAGTGAATTTTTGTACCTTTGCTTTAACTTTTTTTAAACTTTCTCAACCTTTGATTGAATCAAACTCAAACTCTACCATATTGACCAAGTTTTCCTAAGTCTATTGATTTGCAGCAACGTTTACCTGACTAAGTATACCTGCTGACCAGGTTTTTCTCACTGATTTGTTGCAACGTTCACTTCATTTTCTACTTATATATATAGCCTCCCTACCTCAGTAACAAAACACACCAAGCCTTTAATCTCCTCTTTTCTATTTTTTGCATATTTTCTCTACTTTCTTTTCTTTTGTCGTAACGTGTCGGGTCCGGAAACCTGACCGCTAGATGTGGTTAACTTAGAGATTCGCCACCAATCTTTTTTCTACCTAAGTGTGATTGGCCATCTAATAAATTTGTTTTGTTCAACAAAATCCTAAATTAATTTTAGGTTCGTCGAAAGAACGAGAATTGGTCTACAATTTTTAGAAATAGGTTCGAAAGTGCGGTTAAGCACAAAAAAGGGTTAGTACCTCCGTGGCGCCCATTCCACAAATGGTACCATTTAATCTTAAGGTATCTTATCGTAACCTACCCATGATTTTATTCCTATATTTCCTTAATCCTTGATTGTTAATTAATTCTTTATTATATTAGCTGATTGAGTATTTTATTCGATTTCACAGATGCACATGATACAATTGTAAAATGATGTTATGATTTGTTCAATTTTAAATGATGAGGTCGGCAATCTTTTATTTGAAAACCGTTCGTAGACCATCTCAATGCTTTGGTGAAGTATCGAAGTTTTCTTCACCTAAGGATATGTCGGGAAGAACTCGTCTCTACGAGCTTTTCGAGGAAATTCCATCATCGAAATTCCCGTCCCATTAACAAGATAAACGTGACATGCTATGATAGGATAAAATGATGATATCTACATGAATGCGTTTATTAATTTAGTTGGTTCGTTATTCATGCAATAATATGTTTAATAATTTAGGGTGATTTATCATATTGTTCATATATTTATTATTGTTTATTATTATTTTTAATTATATATTATTTTTTAGGGTTTAGAGCTTTCTATTTAAATCTATATTCTTTAACTAACATTATGGATTAATATATTTTACTTAACTATATATTTTATCAAATAAACAATTAATTATTTTTTAATGGTTGAAGTAACTTTATTTAGTGATGTTTGTTTAAGCTAATTAACTAACTACATTAATTTAGATTTAAATGCAACATTATCTAAATTTATTTTTTCTAATATATATATATATATTTTTACAATAATTATTTGAGTTAATGGGTATTAGAGTATAGAATTTGGATTTATCCTGATGCTTTGGTAAAAATCTGTCTCGAACATTATGTAAATTTATTTTTTTCTAATATATATTATTTTTTAACAACGATTATTTGAGTTAACGGGTATTGGAGTATAAAATTCGGATTTATCCTGACGTTTCGGTAAAAATCCATCTCGAACTCCGCACTTAAGAAATCCACCTGAAGGAGGCAACTCTTTACCCTTTTTAAGTGGAATTCTATCATCGTATTACTCAAAATAATAATTTCATTTTTTATAATAATTATATTTACATAATGTATTTTTATTTATTATATTTACGAGTATCTAAATATAATTATAATATAAATGTTTCTTCTTTTTTTATCCTATCCTTCTCATTCACTTATTATTATTATTATTATTATTATTTTTTTTGGTTGATTTTTTTGTCTGTTTTGATTTTCTAACACTAAAATAAATATTCATATTATATATATATATATATATATTCTTTTCCTAGAGAAATAAATACATTTTAATTAAACAAGATGGGCTAGACGTAATATCAACTAAAACAAATCCAAACAAAAGAGAAAAATTATACCTTACTGGACTAAGGTTGGCCCAGTTTTGCAAGCTCACAGAAAGCCCAAGCCTGCTGCACCCCAAAGCAAACCGTTTGGTGCTTGTTTGTACATTCCAAGCGGTACCCAAAACGGCACCATTTAGCACGTCACTGTGCTTGGGTATATAAGCCCTCTTTTTTTTTTCTCCTTTCACTTTCTCTCTTTGTCTTTCCTCTCCCCTCTTTCTATAATTTTTTTCTTTCCTTCCTTTTCTTTTTCTTCCCTTCCTTTCTCTTTCTCTTTTTTCTTTCTTTTTCCCTTCCTTCTCTTTCTCTTCCTCCCTTTTCTCNCTTTCTTCTTTTTCTTGTTCTCTTTTTTTTTCTCTCTTTCTCTTCGTCAGTGTCCTTTTTTCTCTTTTTCTCTTTCTCTTCCTTCTTCTCTTTTTTTTTTCCTTTTTCTTTGCTGTCGATCCACCTTTTCTCTCTCTCAAACTCCTAAAAGCCACACCCCTAACTCACCTTCCCTATCACCAACCCATGTGACAACTTTCAGATCTGGCTTTTTTTATTATTATTTTTTTGGTTTTTGTTTGGTTGTAATTTTTTATTTTTCTTTGATTATGGTTGTGGTAGTTTACTGGTAGTTTAGGATTTTTTTTTGTTTTTGATTGTTGGATTTTGTTTGAAGAAGATGGGATTTTTAGTTGTTGTTGGATATGATTTTTTTGGTTTGGAATATCTTTGTTTGTGGTTTGAATCTGGTTTTTTGTTTATGAAAGATTGGGTCTTTCTTTTAAATTTTTTTGAAACATTTTCTGATTTTTCAAAAATCTCCCCCTTTTGTTTGTTTGAGAATCCCTTTTAAAAGTTGGATTGTCCAAAATATTGGACAATCCAGAGGTGAAGGCTCTGGCACAAGAGGGGTTGGTAGTCGGAGGTTCATTTTTCCCTTTCCCAAAGGCATTAAATGCTCTGCCACGTTTAACTGGGGAAGAATGGTTAAGCATACGCTCAGTCCTTTCCTTATTCTCTCTTTTTTTATTTATTATTATTATTTTAAATTTATTTCTTATTTTTTTATTTTTTAGTTTTTATTATATTACATTATTATTTATTTTTATTTTTGAAGAATAGGTGTCTACAATTGCCCTTTTTTGTACATTCTTGAGAATCAAGAATAGTGCAAAGACGTAGACACCGTATTCGATTCATCTTGAGGCAAGTTTGATTTCAGCAATTTGATCTAGGCTTGACCTATCACAAAACAAGTTTGATTAATAACACGAAATCCCTAGGCTTGACCTAGGTTTGAAAAAAAAAAGAAAGAAAGAAAGAAAAAATGAAATTTCTAAGTTTGATTTAAGCACAACCTATCTCAAAGTAGGTTTGATTTAAAAACTGAAATTTCTAAACTTAATCTAGGCTTGACCTATCTCCAAATAAGTTTGATTTAAAAATTAAAATTCCTAGACTTGATCTAAGCTCGACCTATCTCACAACAAGTTTGATTTAAAAATTGAAATTCTTAAACTTGATCTACGCTCAACTTATCTCAAAACAGGTTCGATTTAAAATTTCTAATGCCAACATCATTTTTAAATTCATATCTGTGTCCACTAAATTTTGACTTGGAGTCTCTCATGCCAACGTAACTGGACTTAAACATCTTAGATGCCAGTTTGATTGGGCTTAAACTCCTTTTGTGCCAACGTAACTAGACTTATGCATCTTGGATGCCAGACAAATTGGGGTTAAACTCCTTTTGTGTCAACGTAACTGGACTTATACATCTTAGATGCTAGCTAAATTTGGCTTAAACATTTTTGTGCCAAATGTAACTGGACTTAAACATCTTAAATACCAGCTAAATTGGGCTTAAACTCTTTCGTGCCAACGTAATTGGACTTATGCATCTTGGATGCCAGGTAAATTGGGCTTCAACTCTTTTTGTGCTAATGTAATTGGACTTAAACATCTTGTATGTAAGCTAAATTGGGCTCAAACTCCTTCATGCCAATGTAATTAGACTTATACATCTTGAATGCCAGGTAAATTGAGCTTAAATCTCTTTGTGCCAACATAGCTAGGCTTAAACATCTTGGATGCTAGCTAAATTGAGCTTAAATCTCTTTGTGTCAACATAGCTAGGCCTAAACATCTTAGATGCTAGCTAAATTGGGCTCAAATCTCTTTGTGCCAATATAACTGGGCTTAAATATCTTGGATGCTAGCTAAATTGGGCTCAAATCTCTTTGTGCCAATATAAATAGGCTTAAACATCTTGGATGCCAGCTAAATTGGGCTTAATCATCTTTGTGCCAATATAACTGGGCTTAAACATCTTGGATGCTAGCTAAATTAGGCTTAATCATCTTTGTGCCAATATAATTGAGCTTAAACATTTTGGATGTTAGCTAAATTGGGCTTAACTCCTCTCATGTTTGGTTTTTTACTTTCCTTCTTCTTTTTCAATGAAAAACTCCAATCTTTCTTCACTTTATTACTTGAAAATTGCATCAGTCTTAACATTTGTTTGAAAATTTTCAATTTTGATGATGCATGGTCATGTGCATGATTGGACATGTATGCATGATTGAATGATGGATAAATGATGCATTGCTTCCCTTTGTTTCACACCATATATTCCTCACTTAAAAGATTATTTTTCTCAGCTTCACATCTTTTGACAATGTTCTCGTGTAGTTGCCAATTTCTTCACCTCCAAAGAACCTTTTTGCTAATCTCGTCATATTGATGTGGATTCTTGAAATCACTTTCCCACAATGGATGTGAACAAAATATCACCAATTCAAATTGGATTTCAATGCTTCCACACCTCTTGTGGTGAAAGCTCTTCCTTGCATTGCTTTTTTTTTTTACCTTTTTTTTTTAGAAATGAATTTGTCTTTTTTAAAAGTGCTTTTCTTATCTCATAATGATTGAAGGATTTTTCTCACAAAAATCGTAAGGGCTCTCTTTCTTCTTCTTTTTCTTTTGTTTTCAAAGACATCTTGATTTTGACAAAATCATAACAAAATTTCCCCACATAATTATTTTCATGATCAAAGATGGCTGAATCTTGTAGTAGGAATGTATCAATTCCACACTTTTCGTGCTAAAGTAATAAAATATCAAAGTCTAAACAAACATGTGATACTTGAATCTCTTAAAAATTAGTGATTACTATTTTAAATGACTTGGGTGGGTCAAATCACAATTTGATCTTTATGGATTGAAAGGTTTAACAAATTAAAATCTTGTAAAACAAAAAAATTTAGCTATTTTATGGGAAAAGGAAGGATCAATGTTTCTTTTTACAAGCTCACAAATGTTGCATGATTTTCTCAAATTTATACTTTTTGAAAATCAAACTTTTCACAAAAAGACTCATTTCAAATCGCAATCAATTTTGACATTCTCTTAGTCTCATGATGTGTGGCATTTTGATAGATGTCAAGACCAGCTTTAGAGGCTTAAAATTTGCAAGGTTATTTTGGAAGAGAATGGTTCAAAGTTCAACATTGATTTTATGATAGACCTTGAATTTTACATTCTTAGACATTTTGAGGGTCTCCAATGCACTCTAGTTGCTTTGAAACGATCTTTCGATCGTGCTTCTTATAAGTCAAAATCATGAGTGGTGTCGTAAGTTTCCATTATTGCTCTAGGTTGCCTTTTCAAGTTTTCACCCTAAAGCTCATTTTTCTCTTTTCTCCCCTTTTTTCTTATCCTTTTTTTCTTTTTGTCTTGATCTTTCCATCATGCACTTGAAAAAATTTCAAATTCTAACCAAAACAAATTGATGGATTCACATGGATAATCTTGACAAAGAAAAAGAAGCTAAGGCCTCTTTGATTTTACGATGCCTTTTTCTAGAATAAGGCTCTTCAATTCAAGCATCCACAATTGATCAAAATGGACTTTTAAAAGCACGTAATGTAGGTTAAGGTTAGGGGCTTTGATAGAATGGATAAGAAGGCTCAAAACATGTATTTAAGGATGATCAATCAAGGATCATTCATGTGAAAATCTCATGAGACATTTGTCTTTTCGATCTTTCAAAGCATGTCTTTCCATCAAATTTTTTTTCTTTTTTTTTAATCATCTTCTTTTCATTTTTCTTTTGGATGGGTTTAAGACTCAAATTCTTTTGCATTTGCCTCTTCATACAAGGTGTTTTCTTTCTTCAAATGAAATCTTATTCTCCATGTTCTTAGACAAGATTCTCATACATATTTGCCCCTCCAATATGAGAGGTGATCCTTGGTTAAAGTGCATTTAGAAAAAATTTGATAGGCTCAAAAGGGTAGCAAAGGGATAATTTCTCATTTGTAAATGGGAGAATGAAACATGGCCATTTCTAATATTAAATATGGTTACTTGCCTTGAAGAGCAATCCCTAGAAGGGATGAATTTTAGAGTAAAAGTTGATTTTTCTTTTTTTTTTTTAGCTTGGCATAAATTTGAATGTCTCAAGTACATGATGTTACTATCAACTTTCCTCACCGTTCTCTGATTTTTTCTTCTTTTTCATTTTCTTTTTTTATATACCTTCACAACTCAAAGCCTGACTCAAATTTTCCAAAATGAAATATTCATTGAGGATGTCCTTCCTTGATCAACTACTTAAAAGAAGGCTTAAGCAACAACTTTGAGTGATAATAACCCTTTCAAAACCTCGAGAGATGTCACTTCAAACCTCAATTTCACAAATCACTCATGTTAGCATTTCTAGATGAGGGAGAAACAAATGTTTTTTTGCTAATCGAATATCTTGGAGGTATTGAGAAACTTTTCTTCTTCTGATCATCTTGTCCCAAAGTATGAATGAAGGACAACTTTAGACAATGGGTGGAGAAGCTCACATTTTTGATTCAATTGAAAAAGGTTGAGTGGTTTCGATGTATTTGAAGCTCTGGCTAGTCTTAACAATCATCAAATTACCAAATTCAGATTCTTTCCAAGAGTGAAACATTTTCTTTATTTTTTTTTGAAAATGATGACTTTTACCTTGTCACAACATTGATCATTACTTAGACGAAAACCATTATCCTTAAATGTCAAATGATGCGATTGATGAAGTTTCAGAGTTTTTGCTTCCTTTTGGATTGAGGCCCTTAAATGGCCTTTATTCACTTGATTAAGGCATTGAGAGTGTTTGAAGATGAGTTCATTTGCAAATAGCAACCACCAATTCTTTCGAGATTCTTTTCACCATTTATTTTGTAAGAACCTTTTCCTTTCCTTTTTTTTTCTTTTTCATGTATGATTTTGAAAACAAGCAGTATGGGGCTTTATTTTTAAAATTGCTAAAATTCAAAGAACTCATTTTTTTTCTTTTTTTTCTCTTAGAAAGAAAAATAAATAAACAAGAACTAAAAGAAATTTGAACAATTTTCAAACTTGATTCAACTCATGACAGTATGTTATGATGATAAAAACTAAACATACGCTTAACTCAAATTGCATGAAAGACAAAAGTCCATATTCCCAAGAGTTTATGCCCTCAAAACATGTGCATGACTGGAAAGTGATCAAGAATTGCCCCCGAATTGGCATACCACTTAATTGTTCCAAAACCTAAGCCTTGCATCCATCACCCCTGATTTCTATAGTTGTTGACAAGTTCTGTGAATTTAGTTGGGTTTGCATTGATTAAAGCTTGAACTTTGTTCTTGAATGCAATGCAATTCTTCATGGAATGACCTTCAACCCCAAAATGGTAATCACATTTAACATTTGGGTTATACCATCTTGGGTAAGGAGGTTTCCTAGGCTTGGCAAGAATAATGGAGATCTTATGGTTTTGTACCAATAAAGGGAAAAGCTATGCGTAGGACATTGGTAATGAATGATACACTTTGACTTTCTTTCTCTTGTTGCTTTGAAAGCAATCCAGATTAATTTCTTGGTCATCTAAAGTGGACATGTAAGGTCGAGGAGCTTGTGTAAGTGATGATTGAGCGAAAGGTCAAGGTAGATTATGGACATATGCTGATGGGTGTGAATGAGTGCCCATAAGATCTCCTTCTATGTCACAAAATTTCCTTTTGTTTCTCTTTCCAAAAGTCATTGCTTGAACTCCTTTATCAAAAGTATCATATTCTTTTTTGACAAGATCATTTGTTCGAGAGTCTACGATCCTTCCCTTTTTTATTCCATCTTCAATCTTTCCCACGGAGAACACCAAATCCACGAAATATGAATAAGCATTACCCACTAATTTGTTATGAGGAAGAAGAGTATTAATAAATAGAGAATTTAATTCTCTACTAGTAAGGGGTGGTTGGACTTGTGATGCTATTTTCTTCCACCTACAAGCATACTCCTTGAAACTTTCAGACGGATTTCTTTCCATGTTTTGGAGGGTTATTCGATCAGGAATTGCTTCTAGCTTGTGCATGTACTGTCCCAAAAATGCTTTGGCCAAATCTCTCCATGTGCAAATACAATCTTTTTCCAACTTGAAGTACCATTTAACCGTAGCTCCCTTTAAACTATTTTGAAAAGAACGAATGAGCTATTTCTTATCATGGGCATATAGAGCCGTCTTGTTGCAATACATGATCAAATGTGCCTTAGGGCATTTGGTTCCATCATACTTTTCAAACTCCGGGACTTTAAACTTGGGTAAGATAATCACATTAGGCACCAGACTTAATTCCCTTGCCTTAACAGAATCATAGAGATCCATTCCCTCTATGGCTTTGAAGTGTTCTTCTAAAAGATCATTCTTTTGTTGCATTCTCAATTTTTCTTTTGGTCTTGATAAGTTCATTTTTAATTTTCTTTGTTCCTTAAAGTCATTCGAGTCAAGTGTAGGAACCTGATTAGAAAGATTTGCCCTCGAAATTTGCATAGTTTGCCTTTGTGTTGACGATTAGCTTAATCTTTGAAAACTTAAAGATCCTTCTATAGTCCCCATCTTTTCATTGGCATTCGCTATCTCTATTAGCTTTGCCAACTGTTTTCTCATCTCTCCTTGAGTTTTCTCCATTTTGTCTATCAAATTTGATTGTTCATCTTCCATGATTCTAGCTTGAGCCTTTATATTGTGCCAATTGTAAGTGGGCTCCCTTAAGCTTTTCTCTTTTCACAAGATGAAAATAAGTTATACCAAAGATCTTTCTAGGTATCTTGCTCTTTCAATATATAATTAAAAAGAGATCTTTTATTCGTGAAAATCAACAATAATCTTGCTTCTTCTTTCATGGAATGTAGTAAAGTCAAGTGATGCTACTTGCAACAAAGGAAGATGAATGATGCATGCATGTGTGTCCAAATCGAAGGATGTTTGAATGCATGATGGGGTGATTAAATGTATGACGAGTGATTTGAAACACAAAGATACTTGATTATAAATAGTGCACCAACATGATTACATTTCAAACAAACTTTGTTTTTTCAATTTTTTATGGTTTTTTTTATAAAACAACGTTTAGGAAAATGTTGAACAAGACCTCAAAAGTCAACATAAATCTTCACAAACATGAACCCATTCTTACAAGATTCAAAAGAAAACAAAGATTAAAATGTCCTAAGGTCTTAACAAAACTTTTTTTAAAAAACAAAATCAGCACAGTCAATCCTTCTTTCATGTTGACACTTAATTGTGCTCCCTACAACCATGCCCCATCATCTATGCTGGATTGAACCATTTGGCATCTATTAATGTTTGCACTTGATACTTAAAGGCGTCACAATCTTCGATGGAAAGTCCCATAACTCCACTATGATAATCACATCTTGTGTCTGAATTGAACCACTTTGGGTATGGAGGTCGTAAGGGTTCCAAAGGCACCGAGACAATAAGATGATCATGAACTAATTGATAAAAGAGTTCTTTGTAGGTAACGGGGTGTAGGGTCAAATTGTTTTTTCTTTCTGGATTGTTTTTAAGGGGTGCATAGGCTAAGAATGAGGGTGATTGATAATTGTGTCTGTGGTTGGCTTTGAAAGGCCTATTGAAATGGGGGTCGAAAGTGCTTGGACAAGAGTATGAATTTGGCTGCAAATTGATTCTTGCAAGTTGAAATGTGGTGGGTTAAGAATATGCCCTTGGTTGCAACCCATTGTTTGGGGGTTGTGTAGCATCTGAAGATCCCATCTTGGTCATGAAACTTTTCAACTTAATCATTTACGTATTCAGCTCATCCATCCCTTTTATAACTTTTTCCAGACCTTGATCTTTACTTGAGCCACTGAGCAATGTGTTGGGTTTTTCAAGGACAAATTGATTTTTATTTAGTGATTACTTTTGGTGTGGTTTGATTTAAAACGATGGGGATTCTTGAGGGTGCTTTCCTTTGGCTTCATTGAGATGTTTAACCATTTCCATCAATTTGGCTATTTATCCTTTCATCTATCGAAGGTCATGTCCAAATTCTTCTTGATTGCGTTCCAATGCACTTATCCTTACTTCCAATTGATATTCCATATCATTCAATCCTTTTGACCCAAACCAAAATAAATTAGAAACAAAAAATTTGGAACTTTACTAAAAAATTTTCAAAAAGGGATTTATTCTCTTTCCTACAAAACTAACAATACTGTAGGGTTTTTCTTTATTAGAACAAACATGAAATGATTGCATGTAGATGAAAATATGATATTTCCATCTATGCATGAAGTGCTATGATGCCTTGATGCATGGATGGTATGAAATGAAATGGAAGACCACATTAATGGAAATCATGTATAGTGGGAGGTAGAAAATTTTATTTAAAACTAAAATCCCTATCTTTTTGTGGTTTTTGAAAAAAATGAGAGAAATAAAAAAAACTTTTTTTATGTTCTCTCTTTTTGTTGCTTAAATGGAGAACCATTTTCTTTTTCTTTTTCGTTTCACAAGAAACATCATTTTCTCTTTTACCTTCCTCATTTATTTTTATAAGAGAAAGAGTTTTTCTCTCTTTTTCTTTAGACAAGAAGAACTAAAGACCTTTTTTTTTTTTAGAAGACTTCACTCGAAGGAAATACCTCTCTCTTTTTTCGTTTCCTTTCTTTATATATATTTTTTTCATAAAAAAAATCCTCCCTCTTTTCCATGTTTATCCTTTAGTTTTGGGAGAAAATAGAGAAAGCTATTCTTCTGAAATTTTTAAAGTAAAAGTAGAGAGAAAAGTATTCTAAAAATAATGAATGTAAAAAATCTTGTTACTTTCTCTCTTTTTTTTTTAAAGATGTAAAAGGAAAAAAATTTTTGTTTTTATTTTTTTTTAAAATCACTTTGACATATGTTATTTTTGTTTTATCAAAAAAAGAGGCTACTAAGATAGATTTATGCCTTCAAATGTCCTAAATTAGGGTGTAGTCCTCATGACAAGTTCTGTAAGGTTTTGCCTATGGGATGGCTTCTCACGGCTTTCTATTTGTTGAGTTCGGTTTTGAACGAGGCTAAAGGTTCCCAAACTATTCTTCGCTGTCATCCGCTCGGACTAGTAAGGCACCTTGGTCCTCACCCATTATAGGCTTCGAATGGACTAGGTTCAATTTGAGTGGGAATGTTCACTAGCCCATTCGGAGATGTAGACACCTCTAAAAAATTTAATTAATAATAAAATATAAAATATGAAATAAAATAATATATATAAAAAAAAAATATAGAGGAATGGTTGGGCGTATGCCCAGCCATCCCTTCCCCAACCACCATGAATGATGGGGCTCTAGCTACCAACTCTTTGGTGCCAAAACCCCATTGCCGGGTTGTCCAAATTTTTGGAAAACCCAACTTTTAAGGACCTCCTGCAAAAAAAAGAGGGGGGAGCAAGAACCAAAAAACCAAAAAAACCAATCAAAAAACAAAGAAAAACCAAGTTCGAACCCAAAAAAAATCACAGATCAAATCCAAAAAAAAAATCCTAAACTACTAGCAGTCTAGCAACCCTAGCCACAATAGAAAAAATCAAAAAAATCAATCAGAAAAGAACTAAAAAAAGCTAAAAAAGAAATCAGTGTTTTAACAGGGGGTTTGGGTAGTGTGTGAAAAGGGAGAGTTGATTTGTGTGGGGGGTGGTTGGCTAGCAGTGAAAAAAAGAGAGAGAGAAAGCCGATCGCCGTTGAATAGAGAGAGGATAAGGTTGGGACGCCAGCAGGGAGAAAGGAGAGAAAGAGAAGGAGAAAGAAAGAAAAAGGAAAAAGAAAGAAGAAGCTAGCGGG
>NC_030851.1:9707386-9795980 GCF_000208745.1 Theobroma cacao | reverse complement strand
AATAATAATAATAATAAAATAAATAAATGATAATATTAAAAAATCATAATACAAATATAAAAATTATAAAAAGTAAAAATAAATTATGAAGAAGAATAAAGAAATAAAAAAATATAATAATAAAAAGAAATAGAAATAATAAATAAATAATAAAATATATATTTTTTGAGTAATTTCACTTAAAAGGGGTAAAGAGTTGCCACTTTTAGGTAGGTCACTTAAATTTGGAGTTCGAGACGGATTTTCATCGAAGCGTCGGGCTAAATCCGAACTCTATACTCTAATACCCATTAATTCAAATAATTATTTAAAAAAAATATATAAAATGAAATAATAAATAATAAATAATAAATAAATAATAAAAAGATAAAATAATAATAAAATAGCAAATAACATGCATTAAAGAAAAAATTTTAATAATAAACACGTAAACAAGGCAATAAATCACCTTGAACTATTAAACACATTATCACATGAATTTTAACTAACTAAATCAATAAATGCGATCATATAGACATCAACATTTTATCCTGTCATAGCACGCCACATTTATCTTGCAAATGGTGTTGAGATTCCGATGATGGGATTTCTCTGAGGAGCTTATAGAGACGAGTTCTTCCGGGGATATCTCTAGGTGAGAAAAATTTCGAGACTTCACCAAAGCGTTGGGATGGTTTTCGAATGATTTTCCAATAAAAGATTACCGACCCCATTATTTAAAATAAACAAGTCATGACATCATTTTACGCTTGCATCATATGCATACGTAAAACCAAATAAAAGACTCAGTCAGCCAATTTAATAAAAAATTTAGTTAATAAGTAGGGATTAAATCAAAAGTAGGCTATAATAGGATAACTTAAGATTAAATGGTACCGTTCGTGAAACGGGCGCCACGGAGGTGCTAACCCTTCTCCGTGCGTAACCGTACTCCCGAACCCATCTCTAAAAACGCGGATCAGTTCTCGTTCTTTCGACAGACCTAAAATTAATTTAGTACTTTGTCGATTAGAATCGGGTTAATAGGTGACCAATCACACCTAGATAAAAAAAGATTGGTGGTGACTCCTAACCAACATTTTATTTTCGCCGACGTCTAGTGGTCGGGTTTCCGGACCCGCACGTTACGATAGGAGGTTATCACCTCACGAGAGCGTAGCTACTAAACTCCCTCCTAATAAAAGACAAAGCCTGGGTAAAAGGCTTATGAATGAATGCAACAAGTGTCGTGTGTGTGAAGGAACGTACCAACGTTTGACGGACAATCTCATATTTCCCTATCCTAAATTCCCTACAATTTAAAAAAAAATAATAAAATAATGATCATAAAACAATTAATGCACAAAACCATAGTGCATAAAACAAATGCTCAAATTTAAAGGAAACACTACATTATTTAGGGCTTTAGGATAACCTATGATCAATTATGGCTTGACTCTCTTTCCTCCTTAGCGGAGTCGCCAATCTGTCGTAACGTGAAGGTCCGGGAACCCGATCGTTAGATGTGGTTAACTTAGGGAATCACCACCAATCTTTTTACTACCTAGGTGTGATTGGCCACCTAATAAATTTGTTCTGTTCAACAAAATCCTAAATTAATTTTAGGTCCGTTGAAAGAATAAGAACTAGTCTACGATTTTTAGAGATTGGTTCGGGAGTGCGGTTTCGCACTGAGAAGGGTTAGCATCTCCGTGGCACCCGTTCCACGAATAGTACCACTTAATCTTTAGTTATCCTATTGTAGCCTACCCTTGAATTTATTCCTATATTTCATTAATCCTTGATTGTTAATTAATTTTTGCTATATTAGTTGATTGAGTCTTTTATTCGGTTTCACGGATGCACATGATACAATTATAAATTGATATTATGATTTGTTCAATTTTAAATGATGAGGTCGGTAATCTTTTATCGAAAAACTATTTGTAGTCTATCCCAATGTTTTGTTGAAGTCTCGAAGTTTTTCTCACCTAAAAATATCCCAGGAAGTACTCGTCTTTACAAGCTTTTCGAGGAAATCCCATCATTGAAATTTCTACCCCATTAACAAAATAAACGTGGCATGCTATGACAGGATAAAATGATGATATCTACGTGAATGCGTTTATTAATTTAGTTGGTTCATTATCCATGCAATAATATGTTTAATAATTTAGGGTGATTTATTACCTTGTTCATATATTTATTATTGTTTATTATTATTTTTAATTATTTATTATTTTTAGAGCTTTCTATTTAAATCTATATTCTTTAATTAACATTATGGATTAATATATTTCACTTAACTATATATTTTATCAAATAAACAATTAATTAATTTTTAAAAATTGAATTAACTTATTTAGTGATGTTTGTTTAAGCTAATTAACTAACTACACTAATTTAGATTTAAATGCAACATTATGTAAATTTATTTTTTCAAATATATATTATTTTTTTACAACGATTATTTGAGTTAATGGGTTTTGGAGTATAGAATTCGGATTTATCTCGACGCTTCGGTGAAAATTCATCTCGAACATTATGAAAATTTATTTTTTCTAATATTTATTTTTTTTTAACAATAATTATTTGAGTTAACGGGTATTAGAGTATAGAATTCGGATTTATCCCGACGTTTCGATGAAAATTCTTCTCGAACTCCGCACCTAATAAACCCACCTAAAGGAGGCAACTCTTTACCCTTTTTAAATGGAATTCTATAATCGGATTACTCAAAATAATTATTTTATTTTTTATAATAATTATGTTTACATCATGTATTTTTATTTACTATACTTACGAGTATCTAAATATATTTATAATATAAATATTTCTTCCTTTTTTTATCCTATCATTCTCGTTCACTTATTATTATTATTATTATTATTATTTGGTTGATTTTTTTGTTTGTTTTGATTTTCTAACACTAAAATAAATATTCATATTATGTATATATATATATTTTTTTCTCCTAGAAAAATAAATACATTTTAATTAAACAAAATGGGTTAGACCCAATATCAACTAAAACAAATCCAAACAAAAGAGAAAAATTATACCTTATTGGACTGAGGTTGGCCCAGTTTCGCAAGCCCACAGAAGTTCTATGCTCGCTGCACCCTAAAGCAAACCGTTTGGTGCCTGTTTGTGCATTCCAAGCGGCACCCTAAACGACATCGTTTAGCACGTAACTGTGCTTGGGCATATAGGCCCTCTTTTTTTTCCTTTCTTTTTTCTTTTTTGGTCTCTTTTCACTTTCTCTCTCTGCCCATTCCTCTTCTCTCTTTCTACAATTTTTTTCTTTCCTTCCTTATCTTTCTCTTCCTCTCCTTTCTCTTTCTCTTTCTTCTTTCTTCTTCCCTTTCTCTCCTTTCTCTTTCTCTTTCTTCTTTCTTCTTCCCTTCTTTCTTTTTCTCTTCTTCCCTTTTCTCCCTTGTCGTCAGCCTTTCTTTCAACTGGCTCTTTTTCTTCCTTCTCTCTCTTTCTTCTTCACTCTTTCTCTTTCTTCTTTTCTCTTTTTCTTTATCTTTTTTTCTTCGTCGGCATCCTCCATTCTCTCTCTTTTTTTTTCTCTCTTTCTTTTTCTCTTCCTTTTTCTTTCTTTCTCTTCTCTTCTTCTTTGCCGCCAATCAACCATTTCTCTCTCTCAAACTCCCAAAAGCCACACCCCCAACTCACCTTCCCTATCGCCAACCCATTGACAACTTTCAGATCTGGCTTTCTTTTTTTTTATTTCTTTTTGGCCTTTTTTTTGTTTTTGTTTGGTTGTAATTTTTTATTTTTCTTGGATAGTGGCTAGGGTAGTCTGTTGGTAGTTTAGGATTTTTTCTATTTTTCTTTTTTGAGTTCTTTATTGTTGGATTTGGTTTGAAGAAGATGAGATTTTTAGTTGTTGTTGTTGTTGGATATGATTTTTTTTTTTACCGTTGCTCGTATGCCTTCAGTCTCATATGCCAAATCATGTCTAGATATTTTCAAAATTGAGGTTTTTGATGGCAAAAAATTCAAAACATGGCAAGAAAAGATTTTTTCAATCCTTGATGTTCATAGGTTAGCTTTTGCACTAATTGATTCCAAGCTAGATGATGTCAAAATGCTGGAACCATGGCTGCACGCAAAATACGTATGCGGGCATACGTATCATTAGCACATTTTCTAATGAACTGTTTGATGTATACAGTCCCTACAAATAAGCAAAGCAAATATGAGAATCAATTATTACCAAATATATTGATGAAGATGTTGGCAAATAGAAGTTTGTGATTTGCAACTTCTATCACTGAAAGATGACAGATGACAAGGACATCAAGAGTCAGATCAATGAATACCACAAGTTGGTGGATGATTTGATGATTGAAAAAATCAACTTGCAAGAAGAGTTCGTTATTGGGGTGCGAAATGAGAAGCTGCTAGAAACCTGTAATGGCTATAAGCAACAATTGAAGCACAAGGAAAAACAATTGTCACTTGCAGACTTGATTGTGCACATCATCATTGAAGACACAACCTGAAGGGAGATTAAGGTCTCCAAAGCTAAGGAAGTTGCGACTAAAGCCAATCTAGTACAAGGTAGAACCCAACGTCAACAAAGGTACCCTCATAAACCTAATTACAAACCCAAAGCTCCTCATCCTACCTTCAAAAAGAAGGGTAGTTATTTTGTTTGTGGAAAGCTAGGGCATCATGCAGCACAATGTAGAAAAAGAGCAAAGGAAAATGACAAACCTGCTAATCTAAGAGTCAACTTAGTCAAAGCAGATGAATCTAATGATGTAATTACTACGGTCATTTCACAAGTAAATATGGTGACTAGTGTTAAGGAATGGGTGGTATACTTAAGTGCTACCAGGCATATTTGTGCAAACAGAAATGCCTTTACCTCTTATACTCTAGTAGGGGAAGGAGAAGAGATAATATACCTTGGTGATTCTCGAGCTGCTCAAGTTCTTGGTAAAAGGGAAGTCCTTCTCAAGCTCACATCTAGTAAGACCTTAACTTCAAAAAATGTTCTTCATATTCCCAATATAAGGGCAAACCTAGTGTCTATGGCCTTATTAAGCAAGGTTAGGGTGAAAGTGTCATTCGAATCTGACAAGATCGTAATAAAAATAATAATGTATTTATGGGTAAGGGTTATTGCAATCAGGGACTCTTTGTACTTAACATTTCCAATGTTCTTAATGAAAATGCTAATTCTTCTACTTACATGATTGACTCTATTGATTTATGGTGTGATAGACTAGGACATGTTAGCATTCCTTATATTAAGAAAATGCAATCACTAGGTTTAATTTCTAGTATTAAAAATAGATGCTTAAATAAATACGAAATATGTGCTGAAACGAAATCAACTAAGAAAACTTGTATTTCAGTAAATAGAGAACCTAAATTATTAAGTTTAATTTATACTAACTTAGGAGATCTAAAACAAACTATGACTAAAGGTGGTAAGCAATACTATGTTACATTTATTAACAATTATTCTAAATTTACTAAAGTTTTTTTACTTAGGCATAAAGATAAAGCTTTTAACATGTTTATTAAATATAAAGCTGAGTTAGAAAATCAACTAAATAAATAGAAAATCAACTCTTTATATAAAGCTGAGTTAGATTAGATAGAAGGGATGAATATATACTGATTAATGATATTTATGAAAAAAAAAAGAATAATTCATGAAATTACTCCTCCATATTCTCCTAAATCAAATGGTGTAGCTGAAAGGAAAAATAAAACATTAAAAGAAATGATGAACTCTATGCTTGTTAGTTTTAATGCACATACAAATTTGTGGGATGAAGATTTATTATCTGCATGTCATATTCAAAATAGAATTCCTTATAAGAAAACTGATAGGACACCTTATGAATTATGGAAAGGCTATTCTTCTAACTTAAAATATTTAAAATTGTGGTGGTGTCTTGCTAAGATAATGCTTCTTGACTTTAAGAAGAAAAAAATTAGTTCTAAGACATCTGACTGCATGTTTATTGGTTATACTAAACATAGTGCTACATATAGATTTCTTGTATTAAAAAGTGATGTTCTTGATTATAATGCAATTGTTTAAACAAAGAATGTTGAATTTTTTGAGCATATTCTTCCATTGAGAATTGATACAATTTCTCATACACGTTTTAATAAAAATAATTTTGAAATACAAAATGATGATTCGAGAAGGAGTAAAAGACCAACGAAAGAAACATTCTTTTGGTAACGATTTTTATACTTATCTTTTAATTTATGCTGATGCAATTTCTTCTAAAGAAAGTTCATTTTGGAAAGAAGCTACACAAAATGAGTTGATTCGATTTTACAAAATCAAACTTGTTGATTAGCCACTTGGAGCCAAACCAATTGGTTGCAAATGGATTTTTAAAAGAAAATTTAATCTTGATGGTTCTATTGATAAATACAAAGCTAGATTAGTTGCAAAGGGTTTTACTCAAAAACAAAATATTGACTATTTTGATACTTTTGCTTCAAGAATATGAATTTCATCTATTCATGTTTTATTTACCTTAGCGTCAGTTTACAAACTTATTGTTCATCAAATGGATGTTAAAATCACTTTTTTAAATAGTGATTTAGAAGAAGAAATTTATATGGCACAACTTGAGGGATGTATTTTTCCTGGCCAAGAAAACAAAGTTCATAAATTGACTAAATCATTATATGGCTTGAAACAAGCACCAAAACAATGGTATCAGAAATTTGATCAAGTTTTTGTTAGTAATGGATTTTCTACTGTTGGAGTTGATAAATGTGTATATACAAAAACTGTTGATAGTGAATGTGTGATTATTAGCTTTTATGTTGATGATATGCTTATTTTTGATACATGCATTGATGTAGTCAATAAAACAAAATGTTTCTTGGCTTCTAAATTTGATATGAAAGATTTGGGATAAGCCAATGTTATTTGGGTATTAAAATTATAAGATGTGATAGTGACTTAATGCTAACACAAGAGCATTATGTTGAGAGTCTACTGAAAAGGTTTGGACATTTTAATGTCACACTTGTGGGTACTGCTTATGATAGTAATATCCAATTAAAGAAAAATAGAAGTAATAGTGTAGCTTAGTCTAAGTATGCACAAATTATTGGGAGTTTGATACATTTGATGAATTATACTCAACCTGATATAGCTTATGATGTGTGTAGATTGAGTATATATATACAAAGTTCCAATTAAAATCATTATATTGCCTTGAACAAAGAGATGAAATATTTGAAAGGTACCATAAACTATGATATTTTATATAATAATTTTTTTGTTGTATTAGAAGAGTACAGTTATGCTAACTGGATCTTAGATTCAAATGAGACAAAATCCATAAGTGGTTATGTATTCACCCATGGTGGGGGTGTTATAATTTGAAAATTAGCCAAACAAACAATAATTGCTAAGTCTACAATGGAGTCAGAATTTGTATCTTCAAAGTTAGCTGGCAATAAAACTGAGTGATCGAGAAACCTCTTAGCAGATATTCCGTTGAGAATGAAACCAACACCTTTAGTGTCTATGCATTGTGATTGTCAAGCTGCAATAGCCATTGCAAAGAATAAAACTTTCAATGGTAAAAATAGATATATTCGTTTGAGACATAATGTAGTAAAGCAGCTGCTTAGAGATGGAATTATATCCATTAATTATGTGAAGTCAAAGCTAAATTTGGCCAATCATCTGATTAAACCTTTAGGAAGAAAATTGATTAATGATACATCGAGGAGAATGAGACTTAAGCCAATTGAGGAAATCAACAAATAATAGTAACCCAACCTATGTGATTGGAGATCCTATGAATTAGGTTTATATGGGTAATAACAAATTATTTGTTGATAAATTAATGCATTATTAAAATTATTGACCCTCTTATGGTGCGTGAATAGTGCAAAACTACAATGCAAGAGAGGTTAAATTAAATTCTTAATGAATTTCATATCTCTTATGGGTAGTGATTAAACTGCAATATACACTTGATGGAATCAACTTATATAAGCGTGGAGTGAGGCCACTCTTATGAGAATTGTGGCAAATTCTCTAGAACGCTTATGTATAACTAGGCACGCGCATGGCTTTTTTGCACAAAACCCCGTTGAACTGCAGAAATTGTGAGGGTGTAATATGATTGATAAAAACTATATTTCACATAAAAATTTTTTTGTTCATATAAGTTATAAACTTCACCAAAATTGAGTGATTTATGTTTCATTCTCTGTAAGGTTGGTTTATAACTTGAAAAGCACCAATCATAATGCATTACACTCAAACAAAATTTGACCTAGCAAAAACTTCTTATAAAACCTTATGAAATATGTGGGGAATTGTTAGAAAAATAGTGTACTTCATGAGGTTCAAACATCTCACATGCTAAGGCACATAAAGGTGTGAGTGCTTTAAGTAAGCAAACCCACTATGGGCTTGTTGTAAAGGAGAAAAAGGACTCGCGGACACGAGATTTGGCTAGGCCTTGAGAAAATTCAGATTCTCCCCTTGCGTGCAAGTATACATGTGGGCTAGGACTAAGTGAATTTTTGTACCTTGGCTTTAATTTTTTTTTTAAACTTTATCATCCTTTGATTGAATCAGACTCAAACTTTACCATGCTAACTAAGTTTTCCTAAGTCTCTTGATTTGCAGCAACATCTGCCTGACTAAGTATATATACTAACCAAGTTTTTCTCAACTCCCTGACTAATTATACATGCGGATGTAATGTGATTGTATTGTAATCTTACATTGCATTGGTTTCCAAAATTAATGCAATCAGATTCATTGCACTCTTCAATGTTATTAAAAACATTTTTACTCTTCAACTTTATTACTTTACTAAAAATATTTTGTAATATTGTAATTTATTTTTTTATATAGATTTTGAGGGATGTTTCTTTGTTACTCTCAACAGTCATTCTCTGTTAGATGGTGGATGGTGATTGTTAATAAAATTTATATTACCTTTTAAAGGAAAAAGAAATTAAAATGATATATATATATAGGAAATTATATTAAGAAATGAAAATAAAATATATAAGATTATAATAAGAAATGAAAATAAAATTATGACATTAAAAATATATTTAAGAGATGATATTATATAAAAATTAACAATAAAAAAATAAAAGTATATTAAACTTGCATTTTAATAAATAGGAGTAATTATAAAAATTGATATTACATTCCCAACAAAATATTTATAAACCAAATGCTGCAATGTTATCTTTTTTTATATTTAATCATTATTTTGCTTATATACCCAATACTGCAATATTATTTTCCTTACAATCACATACCTATAATCACATTGTATTGTAAGGTATCAAATGCCACTTTAGTAACAGTGTTAAATTTTTACCAAAAAATAATAAAACCCTTATAAGTTTTACTAAAATGCAATAAAACCTTTATATTTAAAAATGCTCAAAGTGCCCCATAAGTCATTGTAATTTAGAGTTTTTGTCAATTTAGCCCCTTTACCAATATTTGATCAATTTAATTTTTATACTTTGAGATTTTGTGAAATCGAGCACTTCATCCTAACACCACCCAAATTGATCATTAATGATGCTAATGTGGCACTAACATGTCAAACTACGTTGAAGTGGTGTTGACATGCTGATGTGGCAACAATGATGCGGCATGTCTAAATTTTTTTTGAAATTTTTTTTCACATCAATTTTTTGATGCTATATCATAAAGACTAAATTAAATAAAAATATAAAATACGAGGATTAAATTGAACAAATTGTAAAGTACAAAGATTAAATTAAATAAAAATATATCATATAAGGACTAAATTGAATACTTTTATCAAGTTTTATTTAGCATTACGTTTTTACCAAAAATGTACTTTTACACATGAGAGATTATTCTTCAGTAATTAAAAACTATTAACTTTCTTTTTGTATAAAAAAAATTACAAATTAATTCCATTTTTTAAGGCTAATAAATATTTTTATTTCACTGAAAAATATTCTCATTTCATTGGAGTAATCCAAATTCATCCAATCCAAAAACCCAAGTTAACAAAAAGCCTTTAGTTCGACAACAACCATTAAGATACCAAATAACAAAATGTACATCACCCAATCAAAATACTTCCAACCTTTGCCAAAACAAAAATCTAGAACAAAAATCAATTAAAATGATAGCCATTGTACAAAATCCACTTTTACGAAAAAAAAAAAGCCCATCCAGATATACGTAATAAAGATAAAACACGGCAAAAGAGACCTATGTTCCAACATGACAACAAGCTAAGATTTTCAGATCAAAAATAAAAATAGAGTAAAGATGAAAAGGAGATAAACAAAATATATGAAAATAAAAAAAAACAAAAAAAGAGATAAACATGAAAAAAATAAAGATAGGTTTGCATTAATCCTAATCCTAGGTGAACTTAAAAATCTAAAATAGATTGAATCAAAACTCAAGAAACAAATTCAAGAAAAAATATAACAAATTGGGTATAAATATATCCAAGCAACAACACCAAAAACACACGAAAAAAAGAAAAAACTTAAAGATCGACAGAAGAGAGAATTGTTTTTGAGTTCTTGGGTTCTTGGGTTTTTAATTTTTTTTCTAGATCTAGGAGAATTTGTTTAGTTTCTAAAGAAATGATTAAAGGGACGAGGGTACTAAAAAGAGTTTTTTTGGTAAAATTCCATCACCGACGAACGACGTCTGGCAACGACAGATGATAGTTGGCATGACAGTGCAGAGGTTTTTCGATGGTTGGGTTCTGGGAAAAGAGAAATTTTTTTCTTTGAGAGAGAAGAAGTCAGAAATAAAGGGGAAGAAGGGAAGGGAATTAAGCTTTTATACTAGAAGCGAAACGACGCCATTTGCGTCAACTAAGGAACAGTTTTGTGGACTAGATCTAATTGATCTGACCGATGTGAACCCATTTGGGTGAGCTTGACCCATTAGTCTGGTTTTTTTCTTTTTGGTTTTTTTAGCTCAACTAGGAGAATTTTTTTTTATTTTTTTTAAAATTAGTTTAATTGATATTTTTCAGCATTTTGATTAAAGCGTTTTCTTAATTTAATAACCTTTGAACTAATTTTTTTTTATGATTTTGATTTTGATTTTTGTTTTTGTTGGTCATTTGGAAATTAGGAATATTATATAAATTTATGAAAATTCTCTAACGATGAAATCTCAAGAATGTTAAAGAGATGGCTTTTTATGAATTTTTAAGTGAAAAAAATCTTTCAAAATTATGCTACAAGAGTTTGAAGATTTTGGAGAATTTTTAATACTAAGAATTTACATAAATTTTTAAATAAAATAAAATAAATAAAAATATAAAATTAAATAAATAAAATTTTCAATGATGAAATCTCAAGAATGTAAAAAAATAGGTGGTTTCTTGAGAATTTCTAGGTAAAAAATTTTTTCAAAATGATGTCATATAAGAGTTTAGAGATTTTGAAAAATTTTCAATACAAAGAATCGTTAGTTATTTATTTCGCAAAGCTAAGAAATTATGAAAAAAAAGGTAAGGGATATAAAATTGAATATTGAACTAGAAAGATTATTGATTTATTTCAAAAAGCTTTTTTTTTTTTGTGAATATGCAAATTTTATGTGCTAAATGCCAGGTTAAATCAACTTGGGCTTTATGAGTACGTGAAGATAAAAATAAAGAAAGCTAACTAAAACCCTAATTCTATAAATATCCAATTTGAGGAGATGGAATCCTAATCCCAGCTGCATAGCCCAAGGCGGAACTGCTTTCTGGAACAGGTTGCAAATCCTTTAATATGTCCAAACCAAGATCGAGTTTGTTAATCCCAAAAGGATATTGTTTGAAAGTTTCAAGAATTCACACTAGTCCATAATAAAAGTGTCCTAGTAGAATCTCTTTCACACTGGTTCTTAACAAAATTGTCCGAATGTTTCAAGGCACTGACTGAATTCATCAAAATCTGAAATTCCACCCAAATGTGATAAGAATCAGATTTGAATTGAGATCCTCCCAACCGTGTCCTTTTCCATCACGCCAAATGAAGCCCAATTATTTGAAAACTCAACCTTCTAAGATTTCAGGTCAAGAACATCTCTTTACACAAATTCCTCCTAACAAATCATCCTAACCGAACCCGACTTCTATACGCCATAAAACTCTACAAGATCAAACTCCCTTATAACACCTTTTTTGGCTAATTCGTCAGCTTCATGATTGAATTCCCTTGAAATATGTGTTACCTTCTAAGAGCTAATACATTTTTGTAACCACTCAATTTGTAGCATGTACTGCCTGAAAGTTCATGGTGCTTTCACAACATTACATGTCCGTGTCATCGCATTAAAGGAATCGCTTTCAATCCATAATTTAAGTTGAAAATTTTTTAAATACCTAAAAAATAATGAGAAAGTTTTTCGAATGGCTAAGACCTCTGCATGGTTAGCATCACAAACACCAATTTGCTTTGAAAATTTAATTATGATTTTATTCTGAACATTTTGTAAAACTCCTCCAATGCCTGCCTTTCTTGGATTACTAGCCGATGCTCCATCAACATTTAACTCATCCTGTTTGAAGTTTTGAAAATTTTAATTCTTTCCTAACTTTGTCTAACTTCTGAACAAAACAAATTTCCGTGGATTTCTGAAAACATCTTCCACGGAAATTATCAACTCTGGCTATTTAACTTTACTCTAGGCCGCAATTCAAAGCTTAATCAAGTCATAAACTTATCTAATATCTCAAGTTTTTCCATTAAAAACAATATCATTTTGAAATAGCCAAATTGACCAGGTTATAAAATAAAACGCTAATAACCAAAATTTTCTTCTATCATCCTTCATCCCAATAGCCCTCCATGCAAGAAAAGATTTTTTTGGACAGCATGATGAAACCTAGATAAGACCCCAATATGAAAACCAGATGTTCCACAACCTCCAAGTTCCATGGCAAGAAAAGAAAAGATGAGAAATAGTTTGTGGTTCTTTGTTGCATATGACACAATTTGCTTGATCAATAGTAATTAAATTTCTTTTCACTAACTCCATTTTAACTGTAATTTTTTCCATATCAATTATCAAATGAAAATTTCAACTCTATATGGAGCATACCCAAGAGATGTTCTTTTTCAAAGTTCATCACATTCGGAGTAAAAATTGCTAATAATTTTACAAAATGACTTGGAAAAAAACATACCACTAGGTATTACTTTCCGTATGATTCCATCCTTGAAACCCTCACCCAATGTTTGTTCCCTCAAATAGCTCCATAAATGTGTCCACTGCTCAAATTCCCATCCAAAAAGTTTCCTTTTGAGTTTGATTTGCTATTGCCAGCCTTTATCTGTCCATTAACCATACTCACATAATTTTCCTTCTTTGTTCAATGCTAATGCAAATTATCTTGGGAGTTTTGCTTTCAGGATCAAGTCTTCTAACCATGCATCATACCAAAATGAGATTGATGACCCATCACCTACAACAACTCCCAAGTTAGCTTTAACCTGTAAAAAAAACTTATCAGTAGGCAACAGAAGAGCAATAATGTTTTTCTAGATTTTAGAACATTTACAAGTTGTAGTAGCTTTAGGTAACAGGGCACGTGGATTGTAGTCATTCTTTGCAGCCACCAAACGTCTTTATAACCCTTTTTTCTTTTTCTCATATCTCCATAACCATTTTGTTAAATGTCCCTTGTTCTTCCCTTCCAACGCCATTGCCCCTTTCCTCCCTAGGCCGACACACTTTCCCATATGGAATGTAATGAATTCCTTTATTGTGATTAACTCCCTCCCATAAAAATATATCTAATCCCTTTAAGCATTTGAAAGAGAGACATAACGAAAATGGTTAAGCTCTTAATAACTAAATTTAACAAAGTGACCCTACCACCTCTAGATAAAAAATTGGATTCCATCCTTCCAATTTCATTTTAACTTTATCGAGAAGAGGTTTCCAAATCTTAAGAAAGGATAAACACGGCCCTAAAGTTAAAACTAAATATGTTGTTTGAAAGTTTCCAACGTTATGGTGAATTTTTTCTACCCAGAACTCCAAATTATCTTTTTTCAATTCAACGCCAAACAATAAACTTTTATGAGAATTTATTTTCAACCCAGACATGAGGTGAAAACATCTTAACACTCTCTTCAAATTAGAAAGTTCCTTAACAAAAGGCCTACAAATAACAATGCGTCATCTACAAAGTCCCTTATTGTGATCTGCTTCCTTGTTGCCTTAATCATCATACAACTAAGTATCTCTGCAACCATATTGAATAGGAAAGATGACAATGGACATCCTTATCTCAAACCTGTTTGTAATTTTATAGTATTAGTTGGAGCACCATTAACCAAGATTGACACTAAAGTAGTATTCACACACTCCATCTTACACCACCTCCCACCAAATCTCATATTCACCATAACAAGTTCTTGCAATTCCTAACTTACACTATCATAAGCCTTTTAAAATCAACTTTGAACTGTAAGCCACCTTTTCTATTCTTTTTCATCAAGTCCACCATTTTGTTCGCACTTAAAACTGAATCAAGCAATTGGCTTCTTGATATAAAAGCAAATTTGATGATCTCTAACTACCTCGCCTATCACCTTCTTCAATCGATTTGCTAAAAGCTTAGCAATTATTTTATACATACTACCTATAAGGCTAATGGGTTGATAATCATCAAATTGACTAGGATTCTTCCTCTTAGGAATCAGTGTTTAAAAGCATTCATTAACACCATGACCCAACTTTCTTGAATAATAAAAGTAAGTGATGAAAGGCATTACCTCCTTCTTCACCACTATCTATTGAGTTTTGAAGAAATTAAAATTAAACACATTCAAGCCCGGACCTTTGTTACCATCACAATCTTTAATCACCTCTCATACTTCAGATTCAAGGAAGGGAACCTCCAAATATAACATTGATTGATCCTTCAATCGATTTATATCAAGATCTAGGTTCGCCACCTTCACTTTCTTCTTTGCAGAAAATTGCTTTAAAAAATGTTTAGCCATTTCTTTTTTTTATCAACACTAGATCTTCTAAAATCGCACCACCCATATCATATGCAAACATCCCACATTATTAAGACGCCTCATTGCAGAAGCCATTGCATGAAAATAAGTAGTGTTTTTGTCTCCCTTAGAAATCCACTTAGATTGAGATTGTTGCTTCCATTTCTTTTCCTCAACCCTATAAAGTTGCCATAATTCAAATCTTCTTTGCATTGCTATAATTATCCTTGCCAAATCGAACACATCGTTTTGCCATTCTTTTAACTCTTGTATTTCAGATTCTAAAGCTTCTATTCTACAAGTAACAATACCATATCTCTTCAAGCTCCATTCTTTAATTATTGGTTTAAGATTTTTGAGTCCCCACCACAAACCACGCCTTTTTGAGCTCCCCAATGTTACATTCCCCCAATTTTTTTTATCAACTCATGAAAATACCATCATCAAACCAATAATTAAAAGTACGACACTAATTTGGCCCCTAATCATGCCTCTGATTGCACAAAATCACTGGATTATGATCAGAAAAGTGAAATAGCTAAACACATGGCAATTCAACCAATGAGCATTAATCAAGAATCTGCCCAGTTTACAAAACGTAACAACCTCCCTGTGGCTACTCTAAGTATAATTACCACCCACCAAAGGAAGATCAACCAAACTCAGATTCATAATAAATTCATTAAAAACACTAGTAAAACGAGAAACATCAAACTTGCCCACCTTTTCCTCTTCATTTCTAACAATATTAAAGCCCCGCCCCCCACCACACCACCAAGCATTACGAGAATTTATTTCCTGAGTTAAAGTAGCCTATAACAAAGTTCATTCATTCTGTCATTAGGGGTATAAATTTTCAAAAAACCACATTTATTAGATTATCCTTGAATAATACCCGTAACAAGAATAAAGTGCTTATTCTGTACCTTTTCCTCATGAAAAAATTCCTCTCCAAATAGTCATTAGCCCTCCCAACTACCCCTCTGAATGGACACTAGCAACCTTAATACAATCTCTGAGCCAAATTGATTCATGCAAATTCTAGGAAGAATTTTTTAATTTTGTTTCCTGCAAAAAAAATATCAGGAATTTCTGACTTAATCAACCTCCTGATAGCTCTTCTCTTTTCTCCCGTACACATCTCTCTAACATTCCATGTAATTATTATCATCATAAAAAAAAACTCACAATCAAACCTAATACTATCATTAATTCGAAGGATTTTGTTCCTCCTTCTCCAAAGCTACCACTCAATTCAACAAATCCTCCTTAGTATTAGTGAATTCAATCAATACCTAGTCTTTCTTTAACAGACCACACAACCTCTGCCTCCTCTTGTATAGTATCACTTGCTACGTCATTCCTGTCCTCCATTTGAGATTTAACAACTCCCTCGACCATTCTAGAATTGCTACGTAGCACCCTCCCACCATCCGTCGGTTTACTCCGATTCTCAAAATTTTTCCTACCCTTCCTTCTTTTACTGCTGCTAATATCTCCATCACGTTCCCCATACTCCTTACAACCCCCACACTCCTTAGTAGCCACAAAAGACCGGTCATCATTATCCAATCTAGCTCGCCGACCCCAGACGACATTTTCTTCTTCAAAGACAACCATTTCTCCTTGGGAGAACTCGTCATAAATATGACCCGGACTTTAATAGATTAATTTGAATTCTTCTGCAGATGAGATAAGCTGACTTCGATCCACTGCTAAAGGTGTAATTTCTAGAGTTTTATGCGAAGAGCCAGACCTCCGTTGGGCAATCCCAATAGGACTCTCATGCCCTCCCCCTATTGGGTTTAATTCCTGAGTAATGCTGTTTGGATCAGAATACATTAAGGACAAGGTTTTGCTGCCCTCAAAATAATTCAATTTCTTCTCATTCACTGGACTTAAACTCGATTTAATCTCAATGTCGGATTCATTGCATAAAACAGTAAAGGCATTCTCATCACACAATTCAATTCTCTTTAATCAGTCCAAACTTGAATTCCCGATCCTCCATTGCGTGCTTGCTTATAACTAAACTCTTTTAATTTTTCTTTAGGACAAGTTGGAAGAGTCCATCAACATTAACTAATACATTAATGTTGTCTGAATCCCTTTTACCACCACTATTTAAATCAGAAATTAATTTGGAATAAATCTACTTCCCCAAGATAGTATTTGTGTCAAACACATCCACGTCCAAACCAGCTTTCCTAGGATACTCACTGCTGTGCAAAACCTTCCTAGCAGAATTTGAATTCAAATTATCATTCAAAGCCTTAGGACATGGTAAACAAGACCCACCAACATTGTCTAGTTTATTAAATTTGTCCGAAGCCAATAAAACACCTCCATGAGATTTTATCTCACTAATTACTCGTGAATAAATATTCTTAAAAAGTACAGAATTTGGATCAAACGATACTTCCTCCAAATCTGAATTTTTAATAATTTCATCACCCTTCAAACTCTATCTCTTTGCTAGATAAAGAAATCAAATTCAAAATTTTCTCAATGTCACGTGAGGCTGTAGGCTCCCTTTCTCTCCCACGTATTTCCGTTTCACCGGTGATCGGAGGAAGAGAGCTTGATGGTGGCATGATAACTTGAGGTTGCACATTGACAATACTGGCAATCGTAGATCTCAAGATGAAGAGTTCCTTCCCAATTTTAATTCGAGGATACAATGGGAACTGTAGTAAACTGTTAACCTGTACCTAGGGATGAGCAAATGGGTAGATTGGGTGATTTGATCCATCATACTTAAGGATCAAATGAACGAATCATTTTTAAAAAATCGACCAAATATAAAAAATATCAAACCGATCGAATATAAAATTGGTTTGGTTGACCCGGTTTTGGACCTGTTAGATTAATTAGCTCAATACGATTAGGTCCAAGAGGGGTGAATTGGACTACTTTAAGAATTAAAAAAAAAATTTTCCTTTTTGAACAAAATCGTGTCTTTAATTCAAAAGAGTTTAAAAAGAAAACAAACTAATTAGCTTTTAGATCAATGAAAGAGAATTGAATTTTCAAGTACCTACGTCCTCTCCCTTAGATTTATTAAGGAGTTTAAATCCACTATTCAATCCAAAAGCTGAATACAATACTTTTTGTGGATCAAGCATAACTATACAATACAATGTTTTTTTATGGTTAAAGCGTAACCACTCTACTTTTTCAATTGGTTAAGGTATAATCACTTGAGCAAATACAATGAAAGAAATGTAGGTACAGCAAAAGTGCCTCTTAAAAGCTGAGTGAAGAATTTTGTATAGTACTTGCAGAAAAGAATGGAAGCCTAATAAATGCTTGACTAAAAGACTTTTTGTATTTAAGAAGAGTACAATAGGTTTTGAATGTATTTTGGCTAATTCTCCTTTCTTGAGTCATGTTTTCAAGTCTCCTAACCTTTATAAATGCTGAGGAAGCTTGTGTTTATAGTTGCTGAAGCTTCAAGGGTAGTTGGGAGAGCATTTAATGTAAAAATAGCCGTTTTTCTCTTTATCCAATGCTCCAATAGTCATTTTGTATCGACACATATGTGAATGTATCAATACATTGCATTTTGTTTTGAATTCCTACCAAGTTGTATCGATACATTTATTCATGTATCAATATATTTGAACTTACCTGCAAGAATCTCTGTAAGCTACTTAAATATGTATTGATACATGACACTATTTATCGATACTTTTAAATCAATGAGCATTCTGTTGAAAATCTATCGATACATTTGAAAAATGTATCGATACTTTTAGGTAAATATGCATTCTTCTCAATTCTATCGATACAATTGAGGATGTATCGATAGATTAAGTTTGACTTTTGAGTTTTGACTTTTGCTGAAGAACATGTATCTATAGATGTTGCAATTTGATTATACTTATCCAAATGTATCGATACATGATGAACATCTATTGATAGATTTGGACCAGAATGCATTTTCAAAGCTTGTTTTCACTTTTTTTTCTCTTTCAAACTTACTTGGCATTGTCTGAGAATATGAGACCTTTGATCCTTTGTGAGTTAGGTGAAATTTTGATCATTTAATTTTTGTCATTTCAAAATATAAAAGATAATTAGGTTAACCGGACCAATGGATCAAAATTTTATCACTATTTTTTTGTAAATTATAATATTAAAACTTATAAACTTCATCCATAATTTTATATATATATATATATATGAAATTAATGACATAACTTATATGTTATAATGTTTTATATCAACATTTGTATAAATAATAACTAATTATAAACAATATGTTATAAAATCTAAGGTGATAGTTAATAAACTTATTAAGTGTAATCATATAAATAAAGTTTATTATAAGTTGTAGTGATGCTTATGTATAAATTAAATATATGTATATATAATATATTACTTTATTATATATATGTAAAATTAATGATACAAATTATAGGTTCAAATGTTTTATATCAAAGTTTGTATAAATAATAACTAATTATAAATAATATATTATAAAATCTAAGGTGATAACTAATAAAGTTATTAAGAAAAAAACTAATAAAGTTATTAAGTGTAATTATATAAATAAAGTCTATCATAAGTTATAGTAATGCTTATGTATAAATTAAATATATGTATATATAATATATGACTTTATTAATATATATATATATATAGGAAATTGTGAGAAAAAGACCTCGTGATAAGGTGATTTCAGAAATAACCACCCATATAAAGTTATCTGTTTTTAGCCAAAAAGAAGCATGAATAGACCAAAATGCCCTTAAAAGCATCGTTTCAAATAAATGCTCAACTGTTTGAGCTATCTCCCTCCCGCCAAAGAGAAAATAGAAAAAAATAAAAATAAATGCTCAGCTGTTTGAGCTCGGTCCTCTTTCTCTCTCAACTCTCTGAACTATCTAAACTTTGGCAAGTCTTTGTTGAGCACCATTGTCGTCAGCTCTCTCAGATCTCTGAAATGTATGAGCTCTATCAACTCTTTGTTGAGTACCATCGTCATCGGGCTGTGGTCTATCTCTTTGCATCTGGTCATATTATCATAGATTAACAGACCCTATAGCAGAGATGACATCAAGGTACCTATTATTGAGTTTATTACTACAACACACTTAAATTTCTGAAACATTTGGTGTAAATTAGAATATGGATTAGAAACATTGCCCATAGTTGTTACACGCTATGCATCTATAACATGTGTTAGCATTATTTTAGCGTGTCACGACATTGGTTATATGCAAGGCGTGTTACAACATTTAACGTTATATGCATCGCGTGTTACCACATTTTATGTTATATGCATGGCGTGTTACCACATTTTCCGTTATATGCATGGCGTGTTACCACATTTTACACTATATGCATGGCGTGTTACAACATTTTACGTTATATGCATGGCATGTTATCACATTTTACGTTATATGCATGGCGTGTTACAACATTTAACGTTATATGCATGGTGTGTAACAACATTTTACGTTATATACATAACGTGTTACAACATTTAACGTTATTTTACGTTATATGCATGACGTGTTACCACATTTTATGTTATATGCATGGCGTGTTACCACATTTTCCATTAAATGCATGACGTATTACGACATTTTACGTTATATGCATGGCGTGTTACCACATTTTACGCTATATGCATGACGTGTTACAATATTTTATGTTATATGCATGGCGTGTTACCACATTTTACGTTATATGCATGACATGTTACAACATTTTACGTTAAATGCATGACGTGTAACAACATGACTGATAAATTTTTTATCACGACATGTATTGTGTAAAATGATTGACAATTTTTTTTTTTTTCAAAATTTCAGTGGGGTTCTAATTGTGCGACTTGTGATAAGACACAGTGGTCAGTGGGTGGATGGCATTTACAATGGTGGTGAGTCACGAATGTGGGGGGTTATGAGTGATTTATCGTTTGCGGGCTTGATGAAGCTAGTTAAAGATGTTGTTGGGGTAAACTCAGAAATTGACGAGATTGAGTTACATGCATTGATCAGTACACCCGGAGAGCTATCACGGCCAATTATCAAGGACGATGAGGATGTTGCATTAATTCTGCTAGAATAGAAGAATGTTTCGACTGTGTATGTCAGCATTAAGGGACGCCAAACAAATGTTATGTCACATGAAGAAGTTGGACAACATGGTAATCAGTTCAATCAAAATGAGATTTACAATGATTCACATATACCACAACATTCGGTCCGTAACCCACAACAATGGCAATTGTGGTATGCACAAGAGTTTGTGCAGCCCGGTAGATAGACGACATTCACAGAACAGTTGGCTGCACAATTCCGATCAGGATGTGCATCAAATTAATTACTTGCTTCTGTCAAACAAATGCAACGATCGGGTGAAATTGTAGAATGTGTAATGCCATTGTCAAATGAGAATACGACACTTGAGGACAATAATGTGAGGTTGGAGGGTGACACTGCAACGCTGGAGGATAATACTGCATTTGATGAGGGAAATGAGGATTTTTTCGCTGTCGGTGAAGATAGATTTGATGACACTTCAGATGATGGGCTTGAACAATGGCAAGATAACAATTCAGACAATGACTGCCTTTATGACATTGATATTCCAATTTGCAATAATGTTAAAGGCAAAATGGAACCTGTTGGAGGTGTTGATGTAGGAGATGTTCAGTGTGATGACCCCATAAACAATAACCCCATCGTTGGTGAGAACGAGATTCATTCCCTTGATACATTGCTCGATGATAGTGATCAGAAAAGGGGAAATGCAAGGATATCTCATACGTGGGAAATTGCGGGTGTAGAAAGGTTCTCCTTCCAAACAATTACCACTGAGGAGATGACATGTGTCGATGATCGCTTATACAAATGAAGAATGTTTTCGTCGAAGGCCGAGTTGAAATGAGCTTTAAACATGTTGGTTATAAAAGAGAAGTTTGCGATAAGAGTAAAAAGGTCATGAAAAGGTCGTTATGAGGTTGGTTGCAAGGACAAGGCATGCAAGTTTAGTGTGCGTGTAACAAAGTTACTTGACAAAGGAGAATATTGGCAAGTTCGGACATTCCACAAAGTACACATCTGTACTGTTGATGGTTTTCAAGGGCGATTTCCAACTATGAGTGAGAAGATAATTGGTGAACTTATGTCACACAAGCTTCGAGCTAATGAAGTAGCATTAAAACCTAAGGACATAATTTATGAGATGAGGGTTTAGTGGGGATTGGAATGTTTGTATGGTAAGGCTTGGCAAGCGAAGGTGTATGAGGAGAGGTTTGTTTTCGATCCATCGGAGGAGTCATTTCAACTACTACCCTCGTATTATTATATGTTGGAACAAGAAAATCCTGGCACAATGACTACAGTGGCCACTGATGAGGCAGAAAGATTCAAATATTGTTTCTGATCATACAAGGCTTGTATTCAGGGGTTTAGGGATGTTATGCGTCCTACAGTTGCAATTGATGAAACACATCTAAAAGGCAGGTTTCAGGGTGTTCTGTTTGTCACTGTATGCAAAGATGCGAACAAGAGCGTATATCTAGTTGCATTTGGCATTGGCCATGTTGAAGACAAAGACTCGTGGACGTGGTTTCTTAGCAAGCTGCGTGATGCGGTTGGTTGTCTTGAAAACACTATGTTCATTTCTGATCAACATCTCAGCATTAAGAAAGCAATCCAAAATGCATACCCAGAAGCGCACCATAGTTTATGCTGTTACCACTTGAAAAAAAAACTTTAAAAACAAGTTCAAGCGCGACGATGTTTGTATGATTTTCACCTTTGCTCGAGATTGCTATAAGGTTTTCGATTTCAACAGACATATGAACCAGCTCAAGCATATTCACGCGAGAGCCCACGCTGACCTTATGAGAATAGGGCTTAAGAGATGGGCACGTGCATGTTCTCCGACAAGGCGATACCAAATGATGACATCCAACATAGCGGAATGTGTTAACTCATGCTTGAAGCATGCAAGACAAATGCCAATCACTGTTTTGATCAAGTTCATTAGAGACATGTTCCAGCGTTGGTTCCATAGCCGGTACAAGGAGGTCGTCAAGGTGACTATGCCCCTCAGCCCTTGGGTTGAGCAAATGGTTCAATGATGCACATCGCTTTGTAGTTAAGCTTATCAATCGAGTGGAGTTCGAAGTTAAAGATGGAAAAATGGACGGACTTGTAAACCTATCCAGGAATACGTGTTCATGTTGTGAGTTCCAAATAGATTTACTGTCATGCAGCCATGCCATTGCAGCAATAAGGTTAGAATATCTTTATTTCTTATTTAAACCGTAATTGACATAGCATTTACATTGTGCTTGAAGATTGAGTTTATTGTATTTTTTAGTAAATGCAAACGTGAAGCCATTGAATTTTGCGCTGACTACTACAAGACAACCGTTTTAGTGGAGGGTTATTCGGGATCCATTCGGCCTGTAGAGCATCCTGTGAGTGGGATATCCCCCCCTCATGTGAAACAATTTGTCGTCTTGCCACCACCTTGGTGAAGCCAAGCAGGAAGACTTAGGAGGAGAAAGATTCCATCGGTTGGTGAAGGCAGTCGAGCACGGAGATGTTCACAATGCAAAAGGTATGGGCATAACAGACAGAATTGCCCATCCCCATTTGCAATTCCATCCACAAATCCGGCACCATCTCCAAGTCAATCGACGACTCCACGAGTGCGCTGACCCAAAGCATGTTCAAGTTGCAGACAAACCGGTCACACACGCAACAATTGTCCAATACGAAGGACAATGTCTGAAAATGTAAGGTGTGTTGTGGATGAAGACAACTTGTCAACCTAACTCAATGTGTAAGCCATGTGCAATACCTTTCTCACAATTTCCTCTTGCAGTATCTTATATTCATTCATTTTTTTTTAGTATTTGTTAGTTTCCTCTTGTAGATGAGTCTTTATTTTTTTATTAATTTTATAGATATATTATTTGAGTATTCATTTCATTTTGTCTGTAGTTTTGAACACTGAATAGACTTTTGAAGTCCCTATACCGTTACCCCATTTGTCACATTTTATTACCACTTGTAGTAAACAATTAATGATTTGATTTCATTCCTTTCTATTTCATTTAATTTAACTGTTTATGTTCTTACAATGAAATTTCTTTAATTTCATGAGTAATTAAATTTCGTCAATATCTCTGCCTCTGTTTTTCATCTTGCTTGTTATTCACTTCACCCACCTCAAGTGTAAATTTTACTTTATTTTAGAAATTTAAAGAAAGTTTTAAAAAGTAACACCTGTTATAAGAAAAATAATATAACCTAATATTTTAATTATTCTTTGAGTGATTTCGGCTCTCAAATGCTTATCCATACTCAATATTAAAAATTCTCGAAGTTCAATTTTCTTTTTCGAACCTTGCCAAATATATGTCTATTTTAAAAGTGAAAATAAGTAGAGTTTCGAGAATCTCATGGGCTAAGCACTTTTATTTATATTTATATAATTTATATGTCATGAATTTATATTTTTAATTTCAAAAATATATTAATAAAATAGAGTAAAGTTTTTATTTATAAATTCAATAGGATTTGTGGTCTTTAATAACCTAATAAGCTCTAATGTAATTCTTGAAGTTTATATATAATTTCAAACTTTTGTAGTAGCAATAGTATTAGATTTTTGTTGGTCTACCATGATGCTTAAATTAAAAAAAAAAAAGAAAAGAGGAAACGATAACGAATTTTTTGAAAAAGAGAAAAGAGGTAACATTAAAATCCTTTTTGATTAATGAGAAAGAGAGAAAACCTTTAAGTTGCTTTTTATTAAGAATTTCTTGAAAAATGATGTTTGGCCTGGCTTTTGCTTTTAAGAGGTAGATAAGATGAAAAGGCAGGCCGAATAGGTACTTAATAACCAATTCAGCCCCCCTTCATTGCACTTAAATGGATGTAGAAAATGAAGAGTCAACATTCATGTCTATAAATAAGGGGAACCATTAATCATTTGAATCAAATTCAATTATCTTAATCAATCTCAGATAATTTAAAAATGACCTTCAAAGATGCAAAAGTCGAGAACGCGAAAGAGGTAACCTCCGAAGAGGAAGAGATGCCTTTGAGGGAGTAGTTGCAGATATTTCAGCAGGAGATGCAGGCCCTCATCGACAACCTGATGCAAAGGACTTTTGACCTGGAGGCTGCCATCCTGAGCAACAAAAAGATTCTCGTGGAGATAGAGTTCAAAGTGGATGAACTTAGGAAGAAATGAATTACGGTTCATTTTTTTTTGTATCATCTCCATGTATTTTCTGAGGGGTCTTTTTTTAAAAATTTTAATAAAATTTATAGAAATTTTTATTTTCATTGAGCATATATTTTCTTGAGTTATTTTCTTCGTTTAAGTTATATTATGTTGAATAACTTCGTGAGTGGATGTTACGCTGAGTGCATGCAGACTTGGCGTGACACGTTGAGTTAATTCAGACTTATGGCGTGACACGTTGACTTGTTACAGTCTTGTGGGGTGACACGGCAGGGGCCAATTATAGTGACACACTAAGTGCAAGCAGACTTATGGCGTGACACACTAAGTTAATGCAGACTTATGGCGTGACACGCTAACTTGTTGCAGTCTTTTGGGGTGACCCGGCAAGGGCCAATTGTGGTGACATGCCGAGTGCATGCAGACTTGGCGTGACACATTGACTTCTTGCAGTCTTGTGGGGTGACATGGCAGGGGCCAATTATGGTGACACGCTGAGTGCATGCAGACTTGGAGTGGCAGGCCAAAATGTTGCAGTCTTGTGGGTGACACGACACAAAATTAATAAAATTAAGGAAATTTTAGCTTTTCGATTTTTGGATTTTTTCAATATGAAGTTTATCTCTCTATTTTTACCTTTTCACTTTTCAGCTTGATTTTATGTTTTATTGATAAAGAAGTAATGGGAAAGTAATGTACAAAATGTACGAATATTAAAATTAATAAAATTAATTATATATACAAAAAAAATGATGTACATACAACGGTCGATATGTTCAGGGTTCGCTCTCACAACTGTTGGAAAAACTTTCTAGTGTGTATTGGCAACGCATATTTGCAATCATATTCTACTTAACTCTGATATTTTCTTATTGTAAAATATCGTCAATGTACCTTATCATGAACATACCGCAGCTGAAACTATCGTTCTGCCAATGCACTTTAGATTTTGGCAAATGGATATCCATTGGCATCAGCGTCAAATCCCGTGTCTTTCAGCGTGTTTTGTTGAAATAACCGATTTGGTGGCATATGATTAGCATAATAGTCGAAAGGGTGTCATTTGAGTCGCACGCACTCCGTTATCCTTAACATCCGCAGTTCTTACAGAGTCCACCACCTTGATCGTCCACCTCACCAAGTCGATCTTCGCTACCACCCAATGCCTGCCCACATTGCAAGGTGCGAGGATGAAATCGACATCTTCTCATTTTTTACCATATGTCGGCTTTTCACCCTCCATGTACCCCTGTAACTCATATAAAATTTCCATCGTGGACCAGGCATCTTTAGTTGGAAATGAGGTATTTAGCATATGGATGGTGTCTTGTGAAGCATGTATACATTAGCTTACACTTAATGCAATAAAAAACTAAGTGTTTTCAGAATTGAAAAATTTTCAGATAAACTTACGAAGAATATTGTGTCAACCACGCATGCACGGGTAGTGTACAACTTCGACTTTGGCCTTGTCATCCACTTACAGAGTACACTGAGGCATACGTCTATATGTTCACTACTCATTTCTTCTTTGGGATCTTCTAATGTTGTGAAAAACTCAGCACCTTGATCCCCTAAGATCCCAACATCACACCTACATATGTAACAGATGAATTTCAAAAGCCTTGTGGATTAATGTTTCATCCAATGTTATTTATGAGCTTACCTCACACACTCGTCTTTCTTGAAAGCTTCTTATGCTTGCACCAGTGCGTCCTTTATTTCCTGACGGCTCACTGAGGGGTCATCGTATGGGCTTGAAATGTATTTGTTCTCCAGTTTGACCTATGCCTGCTCAATTAGGTCTGAAATTGGTGTTGCACGATGATGGACATCAGACTCTACTGAGAACAACCATGTTCCCCTAGCTTCAGAAGTGCTTTGACGAAGATGGTCCCCTTCAGCCTGAACTGATGCAAGGTTCCTATCCCCTTTTTCTACTGCCTTGACTACTACATAAGACTAAAGAAGATGTTGTCCTTCAACCACGAGCGACTGAAGGTCCCCTTCCCCTCCCGCAGATGCATTGATAATCGAATCAGCCTCAGGAACATGGACTCCTTTAGCCACGAGCGAGTGAAGGTCCCCCTCCCCTTTCGCAGATGCATTAATAACTGAAGCAGCCTGAGAAACATTGACTCTTTCAGCATCATCTGATTGAAGGGTCACATCCCCTGCCACAACATCATCTCCGTCACGGCCAACAACATCATCATGAAAGTGAACAGTAGCTTCATCATGCTGCTCATCATCAGCATCAACATCGTTTTCACCAGCATCGTGAGATGAAGGATCGTCCTATAGAATGAGACAAATGGAAAAATCTGTTAGCTCATAAAATAACACAAACCATAAATCGAGAACAAAAAATACAACTACACCTACTAAACATAAACGATAAATATATGAGCGAAGATAGAATATTGTACTTATGATTTCAGGCCCTCTAGAATACGAGCAATGACACGGTCTTCAAACATTTGCATGGCCAGAGTCAATGACTGAATCCAAGCCTTTAGCTCCAACATGTCTTTTTTATGCAGGTGCATGATCCGTCGCAGCTAACGCTTTTTGACTACTCCGTCATTGACTCTTGTAGAATGGGTCAACTGCAATAACATATATTACTGTGTTATTCAACAATCATATAAGGAATTCTTTAACATTAACCATTACAACTTTAAAATCCATACCGGCGACTCGTTACCACCATGCGATTGAGCAGGATCGGTCAGTGGTTGAGGAGCTGTCGTTGCCTTCCTCAACTGCAATCACAAAAATTACTATGTTACTTGATAAACATATGCAGAAATGTTGAACACAAATCGTTACAACCGATCTTACCGACGACTTGTTAGCAGTCTGCGTCTGAAGATGACCTGTAGGTGGTTGAGGAGCTGTCGTCGCATGGTCCAACTGTAAACACAAATATCTTAATCGATAATCACATATGGAATTGTTGAACACAAACCGTTACAACCGTCCTTACCAATTGTTCACTGCCATTGCCATGCTCATCCCCTTCCCCCATTAACTCAGGGGCCGATAGCTCATCCACTAAAGCAGCGGCGGTGCGCCTCCGCTTGATGCCACTAGTGGTTCTATTCTCTTTTAATTTTCTCCTATTTTCCCAAACACTTAAGCCTTAGTCTGGCCGATCCTCCAAGTGCCCTATTGGCACGTATTGGTGACCCTCAAATAACAAGACATCAATGTCCACATAATACTCCTGGCTGGCCACATCTGGGGTGGGCTCTAAGGTCTCGATTGCCCATAATTGCAAAATAGGGATTGTGATTAAATTAGACCAAATAAAATTATTATACAAATGCACAACAGAAATTAGTAACTGTTTACTCACCTGCTCAGATAACTTCAACTTCTCAACTGTTTTGTAAAAGTCTTTCGGCTTCTGATTGCATTGCCATCTGCACATAAGTGGTAGATGTCCTTCGGAGCAAAAAGAGCAATTATTTTTCGGAAGGCCGAAATTGCCTCCATTGCCCAGAACTACAAGTCAAATGTAACATTATCAGACTGTATATGATAAATGAGTGCAACCATAAATTTTTATGTCAAAATGAAATGGATAAATGTTTAGTGACAGTACCTGTATCACCCACGCGAATCTGTAAATGTTGTACCGTAAACAAGTAGCCTTTTGCGAGTTTAAGTCAGGTACTTCGAATCCCTTCAAAAGGTAATCCTCGGTCAACCTCCAAATATAGTGACCCCATGGGAAGGCATTCCAGGAGTCGATGTCCTCCACCAATGACAATAGCCAAGGCGTCACCCGTCTACGATAGTCTTGACCAAATAAAATGTTATTCGCGATCAAGACAAATGCCATCTTGGTTACGTCGCTTGGTTGTTGAAAGTTGCCTCTGTGGAAAGTATCAAGCAACTCTTGCAGCTTAATGCTCTGCTACCGGTTCCAGTGTCTGTCATGAATTCCATCCGCAACAACCTCGTATGGTCATATGAACACATCGGGCATTGGACCAAACTTCAGTTCGGTGATAAGGCAGAACTCCTGCTTTGATATCCGCCCCTTGGTCTTGCCAATGGCAAACCATAGCTCATGCTCCATTACCTCTCTCTCATTAATTCGATGAATCATGATGTTATGCAAGAGACCAGCGCTGAAGTAGCCTTGTGGATATACGTTCAGTAGCATTCTGAAACATGTATGCTTCACTGCATCGTACTCCCCTTTCTCTTTGAGAGTCTTGTTGATGTAATGCAGTTGCGACCACTTACAGTGGGTGTTGATATGGACATTGAACGCCAACTTCTCCCTCGGGATAAGAAACAAACCATCAAGATCCTCATACTGACTGGACTGCACTTACAAAACATGGCACACATGCACGAGTCAGTTAACTCATAATGTGAAAACAAGGTATACTGAAGAAAGAAATAAATGTTGTTACACGCCATGCATATCAAGTAAAATGTTGTAACACACCATGCATATCAAGTCAAATGTCGTGACACGCCAAAAACTCATGTGACCAGTTAACCCACAACATGCCAGGAACAGCCGTGACACACCAAAAACCTATAAATCTAGTTAACCCATGACACACCAGAAACAACCGTGACACGTTAAAAACCCAAAAAACCAATTAACCTACAACACGCCAGGAACAGCCGTGACACGCTAAAAATCCAAAAAACCAGTTAAACCACAACGCGTCATATGCAGACACGAACCCCTTTCAACACTTTGGTATAACCATAAAACTAGGAAGAAAACAGTTTAAGCAAAGCATAACGATTGCAAAAAAACACCAAACAACCCAGCAAACCAACAAAAAATCAACAGTTTGAGCAAACCAACCCAGCAAAAAATCAACGAACAGAAGAAAGATTAATTTTAGAGTAACTGACCTCTTCACTGATAACCGACATTGTTGTTGTGATGTAATTAAGCTTACAAAGAACAAAGTCGAACTCTCTGCTACCTTTCGGAATGAGGAATGAATGAAACTCTCTTACTTCCTTCACAATGACGTTTACGATTTCAGAAAAATATTTAATTAAAACGAAATGGCCTTTAATATTCATTTCATTTGTTCAGTGGAAGTCCAACGCCTTCCTCGTCATTTGCCTGCCTTCTTTCACACCATGGCGTGTCACACGTTGTGACCATGGCATGTCTCACACTCTAAACGCTGCCGTGTCACACCAGTCCCACATATTCTCACAGTTTCGTCTCACACATTATCACCCTACCGTGTCACAGATTCCCTCATGTCACACACTCTAAACCTTTCCGTGTCACACCTGTGTCAAACATTATCACCATGGCGTGTCACATATTAAACCCATGGCATGTCACACATTCTGACCATGGCATGTCACACACTCTAAACGCTATCATGTCACACCAGTCTCACATATTCTCACCGTGCCGTCTCACACATTATCACCCTGCCGTGTCATAGATTCCCTCCATGGCGTGTCACACACTCTAAACCCTACCGTGTCACACCCGTGTCAAACATTATCATTGTGTGGTTTCACACATTATAACCTTGTCGTGTCACAAGTTCTGACCATGGGGTGTCACACACTGTAAAAGCTGTCTTGTCACACCCGTGTCACATATTCTCACCGTGCCGTCTCACACATTATCACCCTGTCGTGTTACAAATTCCCTCCATGGCGTGTCACACACTCTAAACCCTGTCGTGCCAAACATTATCACTGTGCCATTTCACACATTATGACCCTGCCGTGTCACAAGTTCTGACCATGGCGTGTCACACACTGTAAACGTTGCCGTGTCACACTCGTGTCACATATTCTCACCGTGTCGTCTTACAAATTATCACCCTGTCGTATCATAGATTCCCTCCATGGTGTGTCACACACTCTAAACCCTACCATGTCACACCCTTGTCAAACATTATCACTGTGCCGTTTCACACATTATGACCCTACCGTGTCACAAATTCCCTTCATGGCGTGTCACACACTCTAAACCCTGTCGTGTCACACCCGTGTCAAACATTATCACTGTGCCATTTCACATATTATAACCCTATCGTGTCACATGTCTGGCCATAGCGTGTCACACACTCTAAATCCTACCATGTCACACCCGTGTCACACATTATCACTGTGCCGTTTCACACATTGTAACCCTTTAGTGTCACACGTCTGACCATGGCATGTCACACATTCCAAACCCTGTCGTGTCACGCCCCTGTTACATTCTCATCGTGTCGTCTCACACATTAGCACCCTGACGTGTCACACACTCTAAACCCTACCGTGTCACACCCGTCTCACATATTCTCACCATGACGTGTCACATATTCCTACCATGCCGTGTCACACATTCTCACCATTCCGTTTCACAAACTCTAAAACCCTACCGTCACACATTCCATATGGCTTGCTGTAGCACGACCATTTCCTACTTCAAATTCACATCTTTCTCCTTTTGATTCACCACTGTATCAGGGATTTCTGCTTTCACATCGTTCTCGAAGCTTTCGATTCATCATAACTGGTTCCTCATTCGATTTAATATCACCATTCGTATTATCTGAATGCCATGTCCGAAATATATGAAAACCATTATTTTGTTTTGCAGAAGCTTCTAGGGAAAAAATTGGATGTTTTGCACAAAAGTAGATGTTCGAAAATTCTTCGCATATTTATTTTCTAATTTTTCGCCTGTTTGAGAGTGCACGTCATCGAAAATGTCTCATTAAGTGCATTTTTGTCCTAAAATCTCTTCTGGTGGCTAAAAACAATTAAATTTATCTGGAAGATTATTTTCAAAAACACTTTGTTTTCAAGGGTCAAAAAGAAAATTTCCCCATATATATCTGTATGTATAAAATTAATGGCATAACTTAGATGTTATAATGTTTTATATCAAAGTTTGTATAAATAATAACTAATTATAACAATATGTTATAAAATCTAATGTGATAACTAATAAAGTTATTAAGTGTAATCATATAAATAAAGTTAATTATAAATTATAGTAATGTTTATGTATAAATTAAATATATGTATATATAATACATTTATATAATTATATATTTTTATATATATATATATATTCATAACATTTTATATTACGAAACATTATTAAGTATAATAATTATAACATATTAATATGTAAGATATTTACTATCATATTTTATAATATTAACATATAAATTATATCATTTAAAATATATAATTTGTAATTTTATATTAATATAAATTTATAAATAAATATATATAAATATTATATTGCTATGATTATGATTTGTATAGGTACATATAATACCCTAATATATTTTAAGTATATTACTAATTAAGTTAACTATCAATTCTTCTTAATATATATATATATATATATATATTATATTTATATATTTATATTAATCTATATATATGTATATATATAAAACTAGTTTGGTCTTTTGGTAGATTGGTCCAAAAATTTTAAAATCGAGAATCGATCAAAAAATCAATTAGATTAAACATTTTGGACTAATTGATCCAATGAATCAATTAAACCGAACCGTTTTACTTAAATTTCAATTGATTTGGATGGATAATTGGTCTGAATTGGTTTTGCTGACTTCTATCTGTATCAAGATTAGACCAAAGCTAAATCTCTCCAAGTTCATGGTTTCCTGCCCGATTCTCACAAATTTTCCCTAACAATCTCCTAATGCCTTAAAAAGATTAAAATGCCAAAAATGAATCGGAATTTCTTCTGCTCTTACCCAACACAAAAATTCTGATTTACCTTTATTAATTTCATAAGGCACCAAGCTAGTGAACCACTCCAAAAAATATTCCATATAATCTGCAAGAAGGATTTCCATCTCGTCTTCATTACGAAAAGTAACCAGCTCTCTTAAACCCCAGCTTCTTGAATACGAACCATCATACCCTTAGCTGTCAAATTCCGTTCAACCATCTCTACACAACCCTTCCCGTACAAAACCCAATCCACTCTTTTTCGACGATGCAACATTCAATTTAGGTACAAAAGCACTGGCACCAATCCTTTCCTTAACTTTCTTAGCAGCCTTAGGTTTCTCTTTAACCTTCCTTGACTGTGACTGTGCATTCATTTCCTGACTTGTATCCACGACCTTAGGCTTATCATCAACCTTCCTTGGCTTTGCACAATTATCCTTCCCCTCAAAATGTCTACCATCAGCTACGACATCTCTAAATGTACGTTGGTAAGAAATATTGGCATTTTCTCGTCCAAATGATGGATCACGTGTAGGCTGTCTCCTTTCAGGAGCCTTCTTCACTATAATAGGATAGCCAGAAATCATCATCCCATCACCATGAAGGATTGCTGCTTCTTGTTCCCTAGCAAATTTGTAACACACAAAAGCCAAAAACCTACCTCTCATTCTAACAGTTATTGGGAAAATAACTTAAATCACAACACCAAATTGGTCAATCACTAATTTAATGCTAGCCCACAACATTACCAGATTCTCGACGAAGATTGAATGGAGAGACCTCCGCCACCGTGTCAACTCAAATTGCCCACGATATCTTGTGCCCTGAAACCCTTGCTGACCAAGACCATGGCTGTTGCTTCTCCTTCATGCCTGCTTGCCAAATAGCTAACAAAAGAAAATGAAAATTATGAAAATAAAAAACAAGGATAAAGGAAATAAAATTGAATATTGAACTAGAAAGAATCTTTATTTATTTATTTCAAAAAGCTAACAAAAGAAAATGGAAAATATGAAAATAAAAAAAGTAAAGAAAATAAAATTGAATATTGAATTAGATTTTATTTAATGAGAACACATAATTAATTAAATAACAATTAATTAAATAAACGTTATGAGAGTACTAATTAATACATTCCTTACATGTAAATGAACTTTTGAATCTAATCTGAGGGTGCTAATACTTTTTTTACGTGTAAGTGAATTTTTGAACTTAATCCGCTTCATCGTAGATAAGAACGTATTCTTTTTAATCAACCTAAATCAAGCCTAAAACTTCACCAAAAAAAATAAAAAAAATAAATTCACTTAGACTTAATTTTATTAGAAAAATAAATTCACTTAACTAGCCAATAATTTCTAAAAAATTTATTTCGGAATTCTGGTCAATGATACCTAAACAAAAAAAGTTGATTCAAGATTCACACATTTTCACACACATTATTCCATTACAATGATATATATGCTTGCCTTAACAAAAGTCATAAACAGAGCACTTAACATCCAACAGGTTTGGAAGGTGAACTAATATGACTATAAAAACTCAAATCAAAGGAGCTTCAAACTTTGCTCAAAAATAGTAATGAATTCATCCATTTGATTCTTGTTCAAAGCTAACCCAACCTCAATTCCACCTGGCTCATCCTTGCACTCTGCCAGAGATATAGCTCCATCATAATCTATGTGAGTAAGCTCAACCTTACAAGGCCTGCCCCACCCAAAATCCGTATCATAGACATGGAATTTTGGTGATCCAGCAACTGCAGTAAGACGCCTTGATTTCATTCGTTCCACAAGACTTGATATCCAGTGCTCTGCACCTCTCAAACCACTTCTCTCCATTTCTTTAATTTTGTTTCCAATAACTTTCGAAGCCAAAAGAATTCCATTTTCTCCTATTAGCTCACTTTTAGTAACATCAACAACGCCCGGTCTTAAACAATTCCCAAAGTATGTTGGTGGTACCGGAAATTCCAAGCGGTTCCGGCAATCAAATGGAAAAAGCAAGAAGTAAAACTTATCATCATCATCACGTGATAAATTGTTAGTAGCACTGTCCTTTGATTTAATCAGACAAACCCATATGAAGGCACATGTCACCACAAACGTTGATATGTGCAATTGCTCTGACTCGACACCATCCCTGCACTGTCCCGTGACCAAATGCTTTAGTCTCTCGGCATGGGCTCGACCCAACACAAATGTGGCTCGAACCTTGTCTTCGGCTATAGCATGGGTTGGGCCAGAATTCTCATTAGAGAATGATACCCAGTGCCAGTAATTTTTCAACCGAACCAACTCTATGCCACCAGGATCCTTGATCACGTCCTTGTTAATCAAAGGAAGTGAATTTTCAAGACAGGTTAAGTCACCGCCGGACCTACAAACAGCCGTCCAAGACCTCATAAAATGCATGAACGACTTCCCATCACCAACTACATGCCAATAAGTTGACCCGATGCAAATGCCAGAGTTGGGAAACACAGTGACTTGAAACGCTGTGATGGGGCACACCCGAATGCCATCTTCGGCTACACGTGCCGGTGGCAGCTGAGGTACAAAGGGGCGTAACAATTTAATATCTCGCGGATAATTGGCTTTGACATGGTTGAAATCTGCAGCAGATTCAGCAACCGTGAAGGTGACAAAGTCACCATCTATGTAATGGATATAAGGCTTACCGGGTGGTTGAGGGCACATGATATTGGCGGCGTAAGGGAAGAAATGTTGGAGAGTTAGGGAGAGAGAGCATTTTAGCATTGGGAGAGTGGTTTCCATGAAGTGCAAAGTAGGGTGAGAGAATTTATAGAAGAAAAGGCGTTCTATATAACAAGGAAACCATGGCAGATCAAAGTGAGTGAGAGGGAGAGAGGTTGTCGGAACTGAGCTCGGAGGCGGCGAAACATGACTGCTATCGAGAACCTTAATCGTGCCAGTTTGAGCCATTTGGTACAAGACCAAGAAATTGTTCACACTTCACACTACTATATATCACAAGGGGAAGAACTAATGCATATCCCGTTGGGGACTGATTTGATTGGAAAATTTTTTTTCAAACAAATTAAATGAATAAATTTTTTTTCAAATATTAATTAAAATCGAAAAAATTTAAAAAATCGAATCAATTGGTTTCATGAATTTGATTTTAAATCAAAAAATTAAAATTTTATTTTTTTTACAAATTATAATATTAAAATTTATAAATTTTAATCATAATTATAATATATATAATAAAAATTAATAGTAAAAAATATATATTTTATATAAATTTAAAAATAACATTATTTATATAAAAATGTTAATTTTATTTTTTTAATTAATTAAATTTAAATTTTTAAAATAAAAAATTAATAAAAAAATTAATTAAATCAAATTTAAAAAATTAACAGAGTCCGTAAATCAATTAAATCGTACGTTTACCTCAAATTTTATTCCACTCAATTATTGATTCCATTAAATTTTCGGTTGGATACGTGTAGCTTTCACCCAGTACAGAGATTTAATTAATAAGGAAGACCCATAACGAAATGACCCGGTGAAAGCAATAGAGTGCACTCAACCACGAACAATTTCCACTGTAGCAGATTTTTTTAAGATCCTAAAATTATGATTTTTTCTTTGACTATTAATAGTCTTACTTTTCTTTAAATTTAATTTTTATGATTTTATTTATTTTTTGATATTAGAACCATGGAGCATTATTTTTACAAAAAATTAAAATAATAATATAATATATAATATAATTAATTTTTTAATTTTTATGAAAATTAAGTTCGGATAACACAATTTAAGAGTAGCAAAATATATAAAATATAAAGGGAACATTTTCTTGACATAGAATCTAACTTAAACTCTCTTCACTTTTATTGCCTGTTAGCTTTCATTTTTCTTTCCATTTATAACATTTTTATTCTAAATTATTATTGGAATTTAATTTTTTTTCTAAATTATATTTTTTAAAAGAGAGAAAAGGAAAAGATTTGTTTGGAAGACACCAGAAAGAAATAATTGAGGATAAGAGCAGAGCCAATCTTGGTAAAAGAACAAAAGGAAAACAACATTCAACTCAATATCCGAGTATTTGATTCATTGATTAATGTATACTTTACTTACTTAAAGAGTAAGATTTGAATCTCCCTCCTCTAATTATAAAAAAAAAAACCAACACTCAACTTAAAGTACGAAAAGCATCTTATCAGAGGTGGGATTATGAATCAAAGATCAATGGGACAATCATCTAATCTAATTTGATAAGTTGAACAGAAGGGGAGGTATTGGATGGTGGTTAGAGGAGGAGGCTCCTATCATTATGGGTGTCTTGGCTCCCATAATTTTTAAAAATTCTATATAATTTTTAAAGTTTTTTTATTTTTTATTTTTATTATTTATATTCATTTTTAGTTATATTTTATTTATTTATATATTTTAAATTGTTTTATAAACATTTTTATTAAATTTTTTACAAACCATAATTATTTTTTTATTATATAGATTCTATTTTTTACTTGTTATGTTTTTTTATTATATGAATTTTATTTTTAATAATTTTAGTCTTTAAAAATTAAAAAAAATTATTATATAATTTTTAAATATAAATTTTAATATTGCATTATTAATTATTACTTAAAATTTCATCAATATATTTTTTTTATTAATCCTGATTACAAAAAAAATTATTTTAAGTATATTTTTTTATGTGTTTTACATTTTATATATAGTTGAATGAAAATTATCTTAAATATATAGTCTTTAAACAATCCTGATTATATGAGAGAAATTATTAATCTTATATATCGTATTTTTTTTTATAATTGGAGGAGGAAATATTTAAATCCTGCTCTTAAAGTAAGGGATTATGCACCAATCACTTAGTTAAAAGCTCGGGTACATATATTGTATTTAATTATTTATATTTTATAAATTATGATTTTATATTTAATATTTTAAGTTTAATTAAAAATAAAATAAAAATATTAGATATTGATTGTATTAATTTTTTAATTATTTATATTAAGAAAGATAAAAAAATGATGAATTTTTTATAGATAATTTAATTATTCATATTAAAAAAGATATTGTTAATTTTTTTAGTATAAAATCAATAATAGATTAATTTGAATCTAGAAAATATAGTCAAATACAACTTTCTCTAAGATATTATTATGAGTCTATCTTTTTATGTTTCTTTTGATTTATATATTAAATAAAATTATTATTTTTTTATAAATTTATTATTATTAATTATTAATTTTAATATATTAATTTTAAAAATCTTTATTTTTTATTTTTTTCATCTTTGACCTTTTTAACAAAAATTATTAGCTTGACCCTTGACTAGATTTACACTTTCTTATTATTGTTTTTACATTATTGCATGTATATTATTTTTACAATAATATTACTTTTTTTTTAACTAATAGTTGGGGACTTGATTTACATTGATGCACAATTACTATTACTTTTTACTAGAATATGACCCGTATGCAACACACGGAGCCTCTTTACACCCCATCCCTTTGCTTCAACATCTTTTCTCTTTCTGTCTATCTACCCTGCGCGTGGTTGACTCTGACCTCTTTGCATCCCTCTTTTTCTCTCTCTTTGCTTCAACGACTTGTTTCTTTCGCTCTCTCTACCCTCCACGTGATTAACTCTGAAAGCGCCATTGAAACTTACTTTTAAATATGTTATAGGTTTATTATTATTATTTTTTACATATCATCTTAGGTTCGTATACAATAGAAAAAAAGTCTTTCATATATAATTTATAAAATTGTTTTTGTTGAAAAATGGATTTCTGATTTGAAAGACAGTCTGAACAATTATTATGTGATGACAAAAAACGTCCCTTCATTTCATTAAAGTAATAATTAAAGAAAACACATAGGAATCGTCATCCCTAATACATAGAGTAAAAGATAGAAACAAGATGAGATAAGGTTATGATTTGATCCTCCACTGTTAACATCCAAATACGACTGGCCCTTTATGATCTGCTGCATGTTGGACCTAGTTAAACATATGGAACACAAAAGATGGAGTCATCACACTGATGAATTCTTAAAAGGCCTTCCTTAAGCTTTCTCCAAAATGTGCAGTGAATGAATCCATTTGATCCTTACTAAGAACCAAGGAAACTTCAATTCCACCTGGCTCATCTCTACACTCCGCCAGAGACAAAGATCCACCGTCATCTAAGTGAACAAACTCGACCTTTGTAGGCCTCCCCCACCCAAAATCCATACCATATATTCCTAATTTCGGTGACCCAGAAACCCCTAGATAATGCCCCGATGCTAACATTTCCTCAAGGTTTGACGGCCCTTTTTCTACTTCTTTTAGAGCTCCACTTTCCATCTCTTTAACTTTTCTTGCAATTGCTTTCGCGGCTGTTACTATCCCACTTTCCCCCATCAGCTCACCCTTCTTGGCTCGTACAATACCTGGTGCTAGACAGTTTCCAAAGTACGTGACGGGCAGAGGAAATTCAATGCGGCTCCGGCAATCAACAGCAAAAAGGAAATAGTAAAACTTATCATCATCATGACAATTTGCTGAGATTTCACTCTCTTGTGACTTGACCATACATATCCACATCATAGAGCAGGCAACGACAAATGTTGAAATGTGTAGTCCTTCCAAATCGTTGCCGTTGCACTGAGTCGTGAGCCACTGCTTGAGTTTCTCGATTTGAGCTCGGGTCAACGCAAATGAGGCTCGAACTTTGTCCATCGGCATTTCCTTGGTTGGGCCAAGGTTCTCTCTCCAAGATGATACCCAATTCCAATATCCTTTCAGAGCCACGTCATTGCACCCAGCGGGGTCTTTGATTGCGTCCCTGCTATGAGAAGGTCGTTGCGACACGTAATCGAGACAAGTCGAGTTTCCTTTTGACTTACACACGGAAGACCAAGATCTCACGAAGTGCATGAAAGCGCTTCCATCTGCTGCTACGTGGTAATGCGCCATCCCAATGCAAATGGCAGCGTTGGGAAACACTGTGACCTTCAAGGCCATGATGGGTAGCACCCGTATGCCATGTGATGACATAGTTGATGGCGGCAGAAGGGAAACAAAAGGGTGTAACAATTTGATATCGCGTGCATAATTGGCTTTGATATGGTTCACATCAGCGGCGGATTCGGCAATGGTGAGGGGAACAGAGTCGCCGTCGGTGTAAAGGATATTAGGCTCAAGGGGTGGCGGGGGGCACACGAGTTTTGCTGCAAGTGGGAAAAAATGTTGAAGAGTTAGGGAAAGAGACTGTTTTAGAGTTGGGAGCGTGGTTTGCATGAAATGAGAGGTAGGGTGAGGGTATTCGTAGAAGAAAAGGCTTTGCATGGGGGCACAAGGAAACCATGGGATGTCAAAGTAAGTGAGCGGGAGAGTTGTTGTGGGAACTGAGCCAGCCGGTGCTGAAACATGGATGTTATCAAGAATCTTGGCTGCATAGGGTGAATCCATTCTGGGTGGAAGATCAACAAAATTAAATTTAGCTACACTGCATTAGTGTTTAGAGCAAGTGGAAAATTTATGACCATGAACAAGATACAAGTCAATTTATAGAGCGGAGAAAACCTAGCCAGGTATAAAGTTATAGTATAATTTTATAAAGCAAGTACTAGTAAAATTTAAAAACATAAATGAGATTAAAACAATTAAGATGTTAAGTAAACCGCAACCTACTATTGAAAACGCTTTACAGAGCAGCAAACCAACAACTTGCTAAACTAAAAATTACGTTTACGAATTTATCATCATCAATAAAAGCACGACATTGTTGTACTTGCGGATGCAACTTCTTTGATAATTTTTATATACGTGGAGCGCTTAGACTCTTTTAAGAGAGAAAACCTCACTTAATGCCAAGCTCGATGTTTTCTTTTTTTCTTTTTTTTATCTCATCCAAAGATAATTTGTTGATGTCACTGAAAAAATTTCAATGAGAGCACAACCTTTCGGCAGGGGGCCGAGAAGTTTACCTTAGGAAATTGAAGAAGATGGTATATAGCCATCAGAGTTTATTGCCTAAGTGGTACGAAACCAACATGATGCAACTCCTACCAAATATCATGAATTATCGTCTAAGTGGTCTAAAACCACAACATACGGCACCTACCAGAACATTATCACCATAACACATCAATACACATCAGATAATGAAATGAACAAATTGCCTCATGACAACATTAGCCTCGACCTAACAGACATAGCACAGAAAAGTACATAATAAACTACCACCAAGACGAGAACATAGAAGCTCTATCCACGCCAAATGTTGTTACTGAATCAGCAACGATTTACCTTCTCAAAAGATGTGCAAGAAAGACACATCACCAACAAATTTGATCAAGAAAGTCGAGTTCAATTAGAGTGTCACGTCAACAGTTTAATTGGTTGATATATGATACTCTAATTGAGTGAGAGTTTTTTTTAGTGAACATAGTATTTTGGTCATTTTTCGTTTTCTTAAGTTTCTTCACCGTTTCTACTTTTGCCTTCTTCATTCTAATTTTGGATTTCTCCAACTTTTCTCTTTTTTTACTTTCCACATTTTTTTCATCTATTTGTCCAATTTTTACAACTCTTTTCATTTTTTACTTTTTTTTCTTTGGCTTTCTTTGTTTGTTTTGGTGTTTTTTCCTTTGTTTTTTTTTTTTGGTTTTTGATTTGTTCAACCACTGTTTGTGGTTTCTTTCTTTTTTTTTTTATTTTGATTTGTGATTTGTATTTTTTTTGTTTTTTACACTTCAGTTTCATTATTGTATGAATCTTTCTTTGTTTTGTAATTTTCATTTTGTTTTAATTCATGGTTTTTGTGTTACTTTGGTTTAACTGTGTTAATTTGCTTTATGTTTTAGTTTTCAAGAAGTTGTATTTTGCTTTCGATTTTTCCTTTTTAAATGCTCATGGGTTGATTTTTTTTTTCTTTAGGTTTTATTGTTCGACTTCTATTTCGTTGTTATTTTCCAGGTTTGATTTTTCTTTTATTTATGTCTGCTTTTGTTTTTAAGCTTTTTATTTATTCTTACTCTGAGGTTTTTTAACGGTTTTTGTGTTTTTGGGAAGCTGCATTTTCGTCTTTTCCTAATGCCATGAATCTGGAATTTTTTCTCTTCATTGAAGTATTCTCTTGCTTTCTCTCTTGCTTAGAGGTGAGGAAAAAAGAGACAAGATAAATGAGAGATCAAACAGGGGAGAGAGAGATAAAGGTCAAAAGTATAAATTCAAATATAAATTCAAATTTTTTATTTTTTTAATTGATTGAATAAATTAGATAGAGATAAATTGGCTTTTCTCTTATTTTTCTCCTTTCTTCTTTCATCTTATTTCCTTACCCATTGTTTTACTTTTTAATTATTTATTTGATTTATTTAATTTCAATTTATGTTAGTTTAAAAAATGATAAGAATAAAAATAAAATAATTAATTGAATAATTAATTTTATGATTTTTTGTTTATCTAGTTTTTATTATGTTTTTTTATAATGTTATTGCTTCTATATAGAAACCATAAATTGGTGTAAGTTTCTATTTTTTTTTCTTTTTATCTCATTTCATTTGTTTATTCAAGCTTTCATGATTTGGATTCTTTATTACTTTTATTTTTATTCAAGCTTTTCAATTCAATTGACGAGCTTGATTTAGGGAATTCTAATAGTTTGTGATTTGACTAAAGCAATTTCATTTTATGTCTTGCTGTTAATGTAATCAATTGTTGACCAATTCTTTTGATTTCATTTCAAATGCTTAAATTTAATTAAAAGGAAAAATAGGTAAGCACTTGAAACATAAGAGAATTATGAATATTACGTAAAGTAAAATGAAGAATGATTGTATTTGTGTTATTTTGTTTTTTGTTAATATTGAGAGGAATTTGTTTTATGATTTTGTTGCACAATTAAGTTATTTTTAAAATCTCAAGTCTATAATTTAATCATTTGTGTCTTTTACTTTAAATTATGAGATTTTAAAGTAAATGTGTTTACCACATAGGATTGCTATGGATTAGCATATATTTCTTCATTAATTGTTTATAAAACGTTTTCAAGTATAGTTTTCATTACATTAATTGTTTATGAAATTTTATAAACCCCTTGCATAACATGGGTACTCTTCTAGTTTCATTAAATAGATCCCATTATCTAGAGTTAGAGTTGTGTACACAATTGAGCACCACCTTCAAGTTCGATTATATGTTCAACTTACTTGCACCAACAAGGGGAGAAGAGGCAAAAAGGAGCAATGCGTGCTTGATAGCCATGATCTCAACATGACTGGAATCTTGAATTTCAAGCGGGCTAAAAAATATTCCAATGACATAACTGGATGAGTCTCTAAGCACACCATGGCAGCCAGTTGGACCTAGCTTATCTCCAGTAGAGCCATCCACATTAAATTTGTATTCCCCTTCTAGAGGGGTAGTGCATGATCAACCAAGTCTGATAGCCATGAGCTCAACATGATTGAAATCTTTCATTTCAAGTGGGCTAAAAAATATTCCAATGACATAATTAAATGAGTCTTTAAGCACACCACCGTAGCCAATTGGACCTATCTTACCTCTAGTAAAGCTATCCATATTAGATTTGTATTCCCCTTCTGAAGGGGCAGTCCATGATCAGCCAAGTCTAGAGTGGAAAGGGGATCGCTGTATGTTTACGAATTTATCATCATCAATAAAAGCATGACATTGTCGTACTGGCGGATGCGACTTCTTTGATAATTTTTATATACGTGGAGCGCTTAGACTCTTTCAAGAGAGAAAACCTCACTTAATGCCTAGCTTGATGTTTTCTTTTTTCCTTTTTTTTTTTTGCTCATCCAAAGATAATTTATTGATGTCACTGAAAAAATTACAATGAGAGCACAACCTTTTGGCAGGGAGCCGAGAGGTTTGCTTTAGGAAATTGAAAATAAGATGGTATATAGCCATCAGAGTTTATTGCCTAATACGTACGAAGCCAACATGATACAACTCCTACCAAATATCATAAATTATCGTCTAAGTGGTATAATACCACAACATTCAGCACCTACCAAAACATTATCACCATAACACATCAATACACATCAGATAATGAAATAAACAAATTGCCACCTGACAACATTAGCCTCGACCTAATAGACAGCACAGAAAAGCACATAATAAAACTACCACCAAAACGAGAGCATAGAAGCTCTGTCCACACCAAATTTTGTTAGTGAATCAGCGAACGATTTACCTTCTCAAAAGATGTGCAGGAAAGACACATCACCAATAAATTTGATCAAACTGTCTATTTCATTAAAAGGGATCCATAGATCCCACTATCTGGAGTTAGAGTTGTGTACACAACTGAGCGCCACCTTCAAGTTCGATTATATGTTCAGCTTACTTGCACCAGCAAGGGTAGAAGAGGCAAAAAGGAGCAATGCGTGCTTGATAGCCATGAGCTCAACATAACTGGAATCTTGAATTTCAAGCGGGCTAAAAAAAATTCCAATGACATAACTGGATGAGTCTTCAAGCACACCGTCGCAGCCAGTTGGACCTAGCTTATCTCTAGTAGAGCCATCCACATTTAATCTGTATTTCCCTTCTAGAGGGACAGTCCATGATCAGCCAAGTCTGATTGTGATGAGCTCAACATGATTGAAATCTTGAATTTCAAGTGGACTAAAAAATATTCCAATGACATAATTAAATGAGTCCCTAAGCATACCACCGTAGCCATTTGGACCTATCTTACCTCTAGTAGAGCCATCCACGTTAGATTTGTATTCCTCTTCTGGAGGGGCAGTCCATGATTCACCAAATCTAGAGTGGAAAGGGGATCTCCATATGTATGGGTTTCAAGGCTTCATCCACCAACCCACATCATCCACAACCTCATTACCTGTACATGCTAGGGTCCAAAGCATAGACTGCATGCTGATGAGTGTCGTAATGTGCCGGGTCCAAGAACCCGACAGCTAGAGGTGGGAAATTAAAGAAGTTGTCACAAATCTTTTTTATCTAGGTGCGATTGACCACCTGTTAAATTTGTTTTATATGACAGAGTTCTAAATCAATTTTAAATCCGTTTAAAGAACAACAAACTGGTCTACGTATATTTTTTTAGAGTTGGGTTTGAGAGTACGGTTATGCACAGGAAATGATTAATACATTTATGATGCTCGTTTCACGAATGGTACTATTTAATCATATGTTATCCTAAATCATTAATTTTATTTTTATGTTTCCTTAATTATTGATTTTATCTTTCATTCTATTAGCAAATTAAAATATTTTATTCGGTTTTATGGTTTGACATACATATGATGCAATTATGACATACATGGCATAAAATTTAGAAAATGCCAAACGAAAACCTTTTATTGAGCGTATTTTTCAAATTCGCCCATCATATTAGTGGAATCCGAGGGTATTCTCTCACCTAGAGAAATACCTGAGAAACTCGCCTTTACAAATTTACTAGGTAAATCTCATCATTGGGATAGTTGTTTGCAAGTAAAAACAATATTTTTATAAATGCAAATCCTAATACGAGCAAAAGCTTTTATCAAAGATATTTCTCCGAACCCTCTCATTGTACCGGTGGGACTCGAAAGTATCTTTTCACCTAGAAATTTTTTTGAAGAAACTCGCCTTCGCAAGCTCCTTCAGAAAGTCCCATCATTGGAGTTTTAACTCGTACATAGCATATATCAACATACCATGACATTTGATCATGCAAATATGGCTCGTGATTTGCAAAAACCCTACTATTTATTATTAATTGCTATCACTAAAATTCCACCATTTTTGAAATTTTCTTTTTATTGTTTTTTTTTACTTTTATTTATTTTATACTTTTTATTAGTCTCCTTTTTTATATCCATTAAAAAGCAAAATTATTCACTTATTTGTTATATTTCTTTTCTTCATGTGTTTCATATGGTTGAACTTTTGAATTTTTTTGTGTCTACCCTTTTCATTTTAAAGATTTCGTTTTTTATTATCGTAAAACTTCATATTATTTTATGTATTTCATCCTATATCTTTGTGTTTATTATCATTATCAATATTATTTCTTTTTTGCCTTTATTTTTTATTTGATTAATATTTTATTTAGAATTTATTTAGGATTATAAATATTAAGACTCGAAATTAAAACTCTCCCATCATACTGGTGGAGTTATAATCAAAATCCTTCACTTAGGAAAATTAATTCAAAATTTCGACTCCTCATATCCCAAACCAATATTCCATCACCGGTTAATAACCCAAATAAGGTAGATATTATGTGTGAAAACTCTAGGGGAATAGATAGCTTATTTTCCTAAGCCTACATATTCTAACCATTTACATTTTTAATTAATTTCATCTTTTATTTAATTGATTCCTAATGAGGTTATTATTTTATTGTATCCTTTCATCTTTACACTTTCTTTTTATTTCCTTAATATCCCTTTTCATCCATATTTTAAAGAAATATCTATTTGGACTAAAATGTTTGGACTTAAAATTAAAACTTTCCCACCATACTGGTAGAGTTTTAACCAAGATCTTTTACCTAAGAAAATAAACTTGAGAATGCGACTTTTTGCATTCCGAGCCAATGTTCCATCATCGGTATAATTTAAATAGAAATTTATTATTTTTGCAATTGCTAATATTATAATATCTTTTAAACCAAACATACGTACTTTCCTAATTATTAATATTGATCCTAAATATATCTTTTATTATTTGTTGTTCACATTTTCCCTATTTTATACTTCGTTACTACCAATTCCATGACTAAGCATTTATTTATTAATATATTAATGGTTGTCATAATTCTATTTCTCTTCTAAAAAAACTATTACATTTTATCTAAATATCTATTTTTTTTCATTTTTCTTTATTTGCATCAACCTATTTTATATCTAAATATATATTTATTATTTACATCAATACCTATTTTGTTCTCATTTATATATTATTTTATTTTACATAGATTTCCCCATTTCAATAATCTTTTTTTCCATACTTCTAATATTCATGCTACAACTCAAATATATTTTTAACATTTTATATATTATTTATATGTATTATTTTCGTCAAACTATGCTAGGAATTCTTAAAAATAAAACCAATCAACACCAATATTCAACATACAAGCCCAACAAAACAAAGGTCAAAAATTTACCCCAAAACTTGAGCTCGAATTAGCCTAAAGGAAATCAAGCTATGGGTCAGCCCACGAGCCTGCTCTAGGATCCCTCCTTTTTTTTACAAAACGCATCATTTTGGGAATATCCTAACTGCCAAGGGAACCTTAAGTATTTAAACTCATTTTTTCTCTTCACTCTTCATTTTTTTTTTACTTTCTTTTTCTACCACCGATTCCTCCCTCGTCTCTCTAAACAAAACCTCAACTCTTTTCTTTTCTTTCAAATGAAACCCTAAGCCTTCAACCTCTTCTCTCCCTAACGACGACTTTTCTCTCCTTTCTCTTTAATCAAACAACCAACAAATCCCTAACCCATTCGAAACCCATAAAACCTCCCTTCCATCGATTTCGAATTTTTTTTTTGTTTTTCTCTCTTTTTATTGTGGTTAGGATATTATGTTGGTAGAGAATAGGGTTTTCTTTTTGTAATTTGTTGGGTATTTCACTGGTTGCTAGAGTGAAAAGCTAGATTTTTGGGTCCTGTTCTAAGGTTTTTAGTTGCTAGATTTTTCTGGCTGCTTTGTTTTTTCTTTCTTCATTTTTTTGCAGATTTGATTCTTCCCTAGGGTTTTCTTTCCTTTCCCCTTGAACCAAAATTTTCAAGGTTCTTATAGAACCTGATTGTCCAAAATTTTGGACAATCAGAAGCTTGCAAGTAAAAGAAAATCCACTAGAGGTGACCCCAAATTCGGCAGCCCTAAAAGCATTCAATGCTCTGCGTAGATTGTTGACTATGGAGGACAAACATGCTTCCATTTTTTTAATTAATTTATTTTATTTTATTTATTATTCATTATTTGGGGAAAAAAAAGGTGTCTACAATTGCCCCTCCTTGCACATTCTTGAGAATCAGGAATAGTGCCAAGATGTAGACACCGTATTCGACTTATCTTAAAGCAAGTTCGATTTAAGCAATTGAAGTTCCTAGATTCGATCTAGGCTTGACCTATCTCACAACAGGTTTGATTTGTAATTCCTGGACTTGATATAGGCTCGTCTTATCTTAAAATAAGTTCAATTGAAAACTCTAGACTTAATCTAGACTCGACCTATCTCAAAACAGGTTTGATTTTAAATTGAAATTCCTAAACTTGACTTATGTTCGACCTATCTTAACACAAGTTCGATTTAAGAGTTAAAATTTCTAAACTTGATTTAGGTTCAACCTGTATTAGAACAGGTTCAGTTTTACAAATTGAAAATTCCTAAACTTGACTTAGGCTAGACTTGTATCAGAATAGGTTCAATTTTAAAAATTGAAAATTCCTATACTTGACTTAGGCTCAACCTGTATCAAAACAGGTTCAATTTTACAAATTGAAAATTTCTAGACTTGACCTAGGTTCGACATATCTCAAAACAGGTTTGACTTAAAAACTAAAATTCCTAAACTTGACCTAGGCTCGACTATCTCAAAACAGGTTCGACTTAAAAATTGAAATTCCTAAACTTGACCTAAGCTCGACCTATATCAAAATAGATTCGATTTAAAAATTTAAATTTCTAGACTTAATCTAGGTTCAACCTATATTAGAATAGGTTCGATTAAAAAATTAAAATTCATAAACTTGACCTGGGCTCAACCTATCTCAAAACAGGTTCGATTTACAGATTGAAAATTCTTAGACTTGACCTAGGCTCGACCTATCTCAAAACATGTTCGATTTTAAATTGAAATTCGTAAACTTAATCTAGGTTCGACCTATCTCAAAATAGGTTCGATTTAAAAATTGAAATTCTTAGACTTGACTTAAGCTCGACCTATATAAAAAAAGGTTCGATTTTAAGTTAGGAAACATAATTACTATTATCAAAATCATAACTTTTCTTTGACTGCAAAGTGGCAATAACAAGGCTAAATGATTTCTTTAAAGACTAGGTTTAGTGGAAAACACTTTTTAGTGCCTTCTTTACAAAGTAAGTTGTCCATACCCCATAGACGAAATCTTTTTTTTCTGTTACCAACTTACTAATGCAAATTTATGTAGAACTAAAACCTTCTAACGAATTGTCCTTTATGGAACCAACATGAATTAATAAATTGATAAATAAATAAAAACCTATTCCTCCTTGCCAAATTATACAGATTGGAACTGCAAGGAACCAATCACATGTTTAAAAGATGTAATTATCAAGAAATTCCCTTAATTTTAAATTTTTAAGGGAAAAAAGGGAGAGAATGCATGATGCACAAAGTGGTGCTATAAGAAGCTTTACACCATCATCCTCACATGAACTCCAGCTATCTCAACAGCAATATAGTGAACATCACTCCTAAGTTTGCATTGACTTCATTATAATTACAGTCAACCTTTCTACTATTTGTTTAATAGTATAGCATGACCTTCTAAAAATTATTGATGAAATAGATGCAATATAAGTATGTTGCAATTTCCAAAAAAAAAAGAAAGAAATTGGAAATTCTATCAGCACAAAGTACGCACCTTATAGAAAACCTATCACTTGAAAGTGACAAGCTATTTCTTAAGTGGAAAAACAACCATTGGTGTCCTAGGTTGTTGATAGAAAAACATGTTCAGGACCCATTACTCACACAAAAGAAGGTGAATTTGTTGTCACATGGTTGCTTCCTCCGATATTGAAAAATTCTACACTTTTGCTCAAACCTAACAATCACATATATAATAGAGAAAATTGTGGGAAATGACTTTCATAGTAAGGTGACTTCAAAAATGAACATCTCTATAATTTTAACTATTTTTAGCCAATTTTTGGCACAACTTGACAAGAATACCCATTAAACCAATTAATCCAAATGAAGACGCGTCTCGATTTATTTCTTTTTGCTCTTCCACCATTCAGCTTAAAATTTTAAAATTAAATCTCGATTTAGATTTAGCTATCCCTCCGTCCAGCTATCCAACGCCATCGAGGTTTATATCGACAACTAACTTTCTCACGCTCCCAAAGTACAGAGATGACATCAAGGTATTTGTTATGGGTTCTTGGGTTTATTTAGGGTTATTCATAGAACGAAAAAGTTGATGGGTAAATTATATGAGTTTGGAAACTTAAATCTGCCTAGGGGTAGCAAAATCAATCAGTTTATAGGCGATGCGTGAATATTTGTTAGGCATTAAGTTATTGGTTATTAGGGTGTGTGACTGGATATTACGAATCGTTACCTATTTATTTAGTATTAGGTGCATGAATATTACGTGACTGAATATTTGTTGAGCATTGCGTGACTTGTTTATAGGCATTACGTGATTGAATATTTGTTGAGCATTGCGTGACTTGTTTGTAGGCATTGCGTGACTTTAGCTACCTAATGTTGATGGTGATTATCTACTGATTCAGCCCCCTTAATAACAAATTGTGTAAAATTAGAAGAGAAATAGGCTAAAGCTGTTTGGTAAACTGTTTAACAAAATAGATTATATAAGTTGTAATTTTGGTTAAAATTACCATAAAGGATATTGAGTGTCATCTTCAATAACCTAATAAGCTATAATTTAATGCTTGAAATTTACATATAATTTCAGATATTAAAATCAAAGAAATCAATAAAGAAATGGAACAATTTTCATACTTGTATAGTAGCAATAGTATAAGATTTTGGTTGGTTTACCAAGCAATAGGACCATGATGCTTAAATTAAGAAAAAAGAAGAGAAAAGATGAAATGATATATATGTAACATTAAAATCCTTTTGATTAGTGAAAAAGAGAGAAAACCTTTAAGCTGCTTTTCATTAAAAATTTCTTGAAAAATAATGTTTGGCCTGGCTTTTGTTTGTAAGAGGTAGATAAGATGAAATGCCAGGCCAAACAGGTACTTAATAACCTATTCAGCCCCCCTTCATTGCACTTATATGGGTGTAGAAAACGAAGAGTCAACATTCATGCCTATAAATAAAAGAAAATTTTGGTTGGTCTACCAAGTAATCGGAGCATGATGCTTAAATTAAGAAAAAAAAAGAAAAAAGAGGAAACGATATATATGTAACATTAAAATCCTTTTGATTAATGAAAAAGAGAGAAAACCTTTAAGCTACTTTTTATTAAGAATTTCTTGAAAAATGATGTTTGGCCTAGATTTTGCTTTTAAGAGGTAGAAAAGATGAAACGCCAAGCCGAACAAGTACTTAATAACCAATTTAGCCCCTTTCATTGCATTTATATGGGTGTAGAAAACAAAGAGTCATCATTCATGCCTATAAATAAAGGGAACCATTAACCATTTGAATCAAATTCAATTATCTAAATCAATCTCAAATTATTGTAAAATGGTATCTAGAGATCCAAGTGTCGATAATGGGGAAGAGGCAGCCTCCGAAAAGGAGGAGATGCCTTTGAGGGAGAAGCTGGAGATATTCCAGCAAGAGATGTATGCCCTCATCGACAAGCTGATGGCCAGGACTATTGAACTTGGGGCTGACATCCTGAGCAACAACAAGATTCTCGTCAAGATATATGAAATAGTAGATGAACTTAGGAAGAAATGAACTACGGTTCATTTTTTTGTATAATTTCCTTTTATTTCAGAGAATTTAATAAATAAAATTTGAAAAAATTTCATTGAGCATATATTTTCTCATGTCTTTTCTTATTTTTATTTTCTTCATTTAAGTTATATTATGCTGAATAACTTCGTGAGTGGATGTTAGGCATTGCGTAATCTATTATTAGGTATTAGGGTTTAAGGTTATAAGCGGTGTGTGAATTGTGCAATCTATATCTTCTGTTGAAACATTGTGTGAGTTGTTTGTATGTTTATGGAATAGAGTACCTATGGTGACGTGTTGTTATGTATTACGTGACGTTGGGCCAGTACATGACTGTTTAAGTTGGCATAACGTGAGTGGATATTAGGCATCGATTAACTTATTATTAGGTATTACGAGACTCAATGTGCGTGACTTGTGCAATTCACATCTTGTTTTGAGGCTTATTATTCATTGAGTGACTTATTCTTAGGTGTTGCGAGCCTGGTGGTGTGTGACTGACTTTTGCAATTCATGTGTTGTTTTGAGGCTTTTGTTCAGTAGTTTTTTAGGCAGTGCGTGATTGGTTTTTATATATTGAGTTACCTATTGTAGCGAGAGTGGTGGCGCATGACTTGTGCAATTCATGTGTTTTTTTGAGGCTTTTGTTCAGTAGTTTTTTAGGCTTGCGTGACTGATTTTTATATATTACATGACCTGTTATTATGTATTGCGAGAGTGGTGGCACATGACTTGTGCAAGTCATGTGTTGTTTTGAGGCTTTTGTTCAATAGCTTTTTAGGCTTGCGTGACTGATTTTTATATATTGCGTGATCTGTTGTTATGTATTACGAGAGTGGTTGCGCATGACTTGTGCAATTCGCCTATTGTTTTGGGGCGTTTGTTCACTAGTTATTAGACATTGCATTAATGTGTATTAGACATTGTGAGATTTAATCTCTGTTAAATTTCTGTGATCGGCAAATGTGACTTAGGCATTGCATAAGTGGTTTCTATGCATTAAGGGGCAATTTTTGATAAATTGACTAATTGTGACACTTATTTTTTATTAAATTTCAACGGCCTGTCAAATGTGAAGCTTATGATTACATACAGTGATCATTGGGTCAATGACACTTACAAGGGTGGTGAGACACGAGTGAGGGGTGTTGGGAGTGATTTATCATTTTTGGGACTAGTGAAGCTGGTTAAAGAGGTTGTTGGGGTCAACTCACATAATAATGAAATCGAGCTACATGCACCGCTCAGCCATGCCGCAGGGGTTTTGCACATAGTCATCAGGTATGATGAAGATGTAGCAAGTATTTTGCGAGATGAGAGGGTAGTTGTTGTGTTTGTGATGGTTAAGGTAAGAAATGCAAACGATATTCCACATGAGCACGGTATCCAACACAATAATCACCAATAACAGAATGTTAATTATTCTGACATACCATACCATGCATTTCTTAACAAACAACCATGGCAATCACGTTTGACGTATCCTCATGGGTTTCAGTAGCTCGGCGCACACATGAAGTGTCTGCAAATGATGTCTGCACAATTTCAATCAAAATGTGCATCGAACAAAATACTTGGTACTTTGCAACAAACACAACAGTCGGTTAGAAATGCATTGGGTCCATTGTCATTAGCAAACGACACTATGATGGTTGTGAGTGATGACAATGCATCTGATCAGATTGAAGATGATGTTGAAGAGGATGACAAGGAGAATCGGAACGATGAGTTACGTGATGATTGTGAAGATGATTACGTTGGCAGACATGAAGACCATTCAGAGGATGACAGGGTTAAGCAGACCGACATTTCTGATTGCAATCATGCAGATGGCGATACAGGTTATACCACAATTGTTGTGTTGGAAGAGGTTGATTTGGACGACCATGGTAGAACTGTTGAATTAGAAAATGTTAAGGGTGTGGACCCTATTTACGAGAACGCCATAGCACTTGAGAATGGCATTCGTTCGCCTAAAGACAGTGATCAAGAGAGGGTAAATACAGGGGTATCTCGTCAATGGATTTTTCCCGGGCTAGATATGATATCCTTCCAAATAGTTGGGAGTGAGGAATCTAGATCAATGGACGACCACTTATATCACGAAAAAGTGTTTCCATCGAAGGCTGAATTAAAACGAGCTTTGAGCATGTTTGCAAAAGAGCATTTTGTGGTTAGAGTTAAAAAGTCATGTCATGCTCGTTTTGAGGTTGGTTGTAAGGATAAGGCATGCAAGTTTGCTTTGCATGCAACGAAGTTGCTTGAGGGAGAACATTGGCAACTTCAGATGTTCCAGAAGGTACATACATGTACTGATGATGGTTTACAATGTGGGTACCGAACTGCAAGCGTGAAGGTAATTGGTGAGCTTATCTCTAGTAGGGTGCAAGAAAATTGTGTAACCCCCTTGAGACCAAAGGAAATAATAGAAGAGATGAATCACAAATGGGGATTGCAATGCCTATATGGTAAGGCCTGGCAAGTGAAGGAGTATACAGAGAGTCTTATGTTCGGTCCGTCGAAAGAGTCATTCCAACTCTTCCCCTCGTATTTCCATATGTTGGAACGTGAAAATCTCAATACTGTCACGTGTGTCGCTACTGATGGGGAACAACGATTCAAATATTGTTTCTGGGCGTTCGGGTCATGTATTCGGGGGTTTAGTGCTGTAATGCAGCCTGTAGTCGTTATCAATGCCACACATCTGAAAAGCATATTCAAGGGTATTTTGTTTGTGGCAGTATGCAAAGATGCGAATGAGCAGATATATCCACTTGCATTTGGCATTGGCCACATCGAAGACGAAGAGTCTTGGTCATGGTTTCCTAACCAATTACGTCGTGCGATTGGTTGTCTTGAAAATGCAATGTTCATTTTTGATCAGCATCTTAGCATTAAGAATGCAGTTGAGAAAGTGTACAAGGACGTTCATCACAGTTTATGCAATTACCACTTAGGGAAAAACGTTAAAAACAGGTTCAAGAGCGAAGATGTTGCTGCGATTTTTACCATGGTCGTCAACTGCTATAGGCTCGCCGATTTTAACAGACATATGAATCAGCTGAAACAGCTTTGCAAACCTACTTATGACAGCCTTATAAGATTAGGCCCTGAGAGATGGGCACTTGCACGGTCTCCAGTAAGGTGATACAAGCTAATGACATCCAACATTGCGGAGTGTATTAACTCTTGCTTGAGGCATGCAAGAAAAATGCCAATAGCGGTGTTGATTGAGTGCATCAGAGGCATGTTTCAACGTTGGTTCCATAACCAGCATAATAAGGCATTGAATTTGACCATGCCCCTCAGCCCTTGGGCTACCGATCTGTTGAACAGACGGTTCAATGAAGCATGTCACTTTTTCATACAAGCAATCGATTAGGGTGGAGTTTCAAGTTATAGGCGAGACTAAGGACAGAGTGGTGAACCTCTCCACAAAGACTTGTTCATGCGATGAGTTCCAGACCGATCTACTCCTCTACACGCATGCCATGGCTGCAATAAGGTATGAACAATCATGTTTTGTTACATTGTGCATGATGAATTGAATTTTTACATTGTTCGCCAATTGTGATTTCATTACCTTGGCAGTAAGTGCAAACGTGCAGCCATTGAATTCTGCTCGGACTATTACAAGACTTGATCTTGGGCAGAAGGATATGCGGTTCCATTTCGCCCTGTTGGGCATCCCAGTGAGTGGGACATCCCCGATGACGTTCAATAAATTATCATTTTGCCACCAAGTTGGCGAGGTCAAGCGAAAAAACCTAAGAAGAAAAGGATTCCATCAGCTGGGGAAGTCAGTGAATGACGTAGATGTTCTCAATGTAAGAGCCTGTCTCATAATAGACAAAATTGTCAGACTTCGTTTGCAGGTTCAACGAAAAATGGGGAAACATCATCTGCTCAACCAAAGGCTTGACGACGACGACCCAAGGCATATGCAATTTGCAGACAACCCGGGCACACACGAAATCGCTGTCCAATGTGGACTACAAACTCTGATAACGATATAGGTGTCGTACCTGAAGATAGTGGCCCTTCAGAAGTCAGTTGTTAGGGATTGTTTCGAATTGGCCATTGATATTTGCATTGAATAATACTATTTCAACTTGAGTTTGACAGAGTTTGACATAGTGTAGGGATGATATTTGCAACACATGATGTTGCAGCAACTATGACTAGAACAACGAAGCAAAATGACTGTTGTGATTGGAAGACAAGCAAATCTAAAACATAAGATGTTGCAGCAGCTGTGACCAGTACAACGAAGCAAATTGAGTGGGGTGACTGGGGGAAAAACAAATCTAAAACACAAGATGTCTCTCTCAAAGTGGATGAACTTGTATGAAAGAGCAAACTGAATTGTCTGGTTGGGGAATGAAAAGTAAGATACACAAAATGTCCATATGGAAGAGAAAACTTTCAAGTCCAATGGTGGGGAAGCTAAAACTAGTTGGGGAACAATGGAGGAAGACCGTGAAAAACCTTATGCTAGTGATGCACTGCCACAGTCTGGTTAGGGAACAGAAGATGTCATTCCTACAAAAACCTTGGACGATTCTTCTAAATCTAGTGGCTAGGAACAACACAAGTCACTAGAATGTTATGAAGGTTGAGGCTCTCTTGATGAGTCAAATTAACCAGCAAGTTTAAATGGCTGCGATACACCAAATGGTTTGGGTAGCACTCAAAGTGAAAAACATGTTTACTCAAACCACATGACAGTGTAGGGGCTCACGTCGTTGGGCTTCAGATGCTAGTAAGAAGAATCGTCCTCTGAAGTCAGCTGGACTCATGAATGATGATTTTAGTATGGCTGTAATGTACACTGCTACAATACAAAGATTAGACATGTTTACTTCTGAGCAAGAAGATATTCTCTCACATGTTTAGGCAGTGATGCAGTGAATCAGAAAAATAATGCGCCAATTTGGGTAAATATCTCTTACATTTGCTACTTTTTCCATGTTCAGTTGTTCTAGACCTACTTGAGTATCGATAGCTTATGAATATATCGATAGCTTCCGTTTCATCTTCCACAATTTTGAAATAGCTATCGATACATTATAAGGCGTTTTTGAAGTCATCTTACTACGAAGGTCATTTTCCACAATTTCCACTTATAAATACATCGATAGCTGCTGTTCCATCTTTGAACCGTTCCAAACTTAGTTTAAGGGTGAAGAAAAGTTGAACCACCAAAGTTGAGGAAAGCTTGAGGGTGACTTATTTTCATTTTTTGACATCTAGCTAGTGAGAGAAAGTATTGAGGAAAGACTTTTAAGGATCTTTGAAGTGAAAAAGTGAAAGAACACAAAGAATCCTATGAAAGTTATAGAGGTTTTAAAAAGTGTACCAAAGTATGATAATTGAAGTTACTTTGAGAAAGTTATGGAGGTTTCAAGGGATGGCTTCCATGCAATATGGAAAACGTTTATTGAGGAAAAAGGATGGGAAGAAAAAAAAGAAGAAGCTACTAGAAGTGAGGAGAAAGTACTGAAAAAAATTGGATATTTATCTTATAGTTGACTACAGTTCCCCTTATTTACAAAAATGCCATTGCATAGTTGGATCATCAAATTCCAATTATAGTACTTAGCCTATTTGTTGGATCATCAAATTCATTATACTCCTTCATAATTTATTTTTCTTTGTAAACCATTAAATAAAGCACAAAATATTTAATAATATTTACGTGATTGATTTTGGCATCCTGCTTCATATTTTTGCCCTAAAAATGATGTATAATAATAGTTGTTCTTAATGTCGACCGTTGTAATCAAAAAACATGAAAAGCATAAGATAGCTTCCAACTGTTTCTTTCATATACCAGTCATCCCAATATCTATCCATAACTTATGAATATATCGATAGCTGTCGTTTCATCTTCCAACCATTCCAAACTTAGTTTAAGGGTGAAGAGAAGTTAAACCACTAAAGCTAAATCATCTTGCATTGTCTTCAGCAATGGCCGCATCTTCGAGCAAACCTAATGTCTGTGACAATGGCGACAAAAGTATGGGTGATGATGAATACTCTGGCCTACGATCAAGGAAGAAATGGAAACTAGATCTTCAACTGCTTGCCGCATCAGTTGGTTTTTCAATTGAACCAAGTAATGATCTGTGCTCTCCCTTACGGTGTAAGGACATATCACATGGCGGTAGGTATTGGGTAATAGAGAATGCCATGATATCGTGCGGAAAAATGGTAGATTGGGAAAGCTTAAAGGAAAACATATACCTTGAGGGGGACTTATTTTCGTTTTTCGACATGGGTAAACTTAAGGGTCTAAGTACCTTTCCATATTTTGATTATAGCTCGACTCTTGTTAGGAAATTTTACTCCAGCATTCTCCTGAGTGAAAATGAATTTGAAAATCCTAGAGATTTTGACCCATTTATTTTGAACGTGTTTTTGGAAGGAATAAAGTTTACAGTGACTACTTTTGATATTGGGAAGCTCTTGAAAACGGAGTATAGACACGAACAATACAGCCCTCCCTCATCATATGACCTGTCCCGCATGTGGGCTCAAGTGATAGGCAAAATAAAACCATACACCACAGAGTCATGTTCTGCTCGTCATTTGAATTTTGCACCGAATAGGTTGGTACATAATTTTTTGGTGTCACATTACAGGGAAGGATCAGTCATTTAAGACATATTAGCGTTGGGGATTTGTGGATGATGGAAACAATTAGAAGCAAATTTGGCGTGAATATTGCAGAATATATGATAATGAGAACGAGACAAGTTGCCATGCGAGAAGAGACGACCTTTCCATACGGGAACATCATATCGGCTCTAGTTAAGAAGAAAGGGATATGGAGCAATAGGTATCTAGCTGATTGGACCAGTCGCAGGCCTCGTAATCTCTCGTTTCGATGGCTCGTGAAAAGGGGATATGACTTGAGTCTTGATGAGCCATTGAACTCTATCGAAGGCAGCCCAGTTCATCCTGCCCATGATACTTCATCCAGACAATCATTTAGAGTTCCTGTTTCCAATGATGTATAATATGCTTCTGAGAATTGATGAGAAACTCAGTAATCAAACTGCTAAAATACAAGCATTGGAATTGAGGATACAAAATGTTGAGAATCTTCTAATGCAAAGAACATATATAGCTGTTCGGGCAGCAGAAGCGCGACAGAATTGACTGTCCTCAGATGAGTTTCTTTGTCATTAACCTTAGAGAAAAAGGAAGTCAGTTGTCATTGGTTCTGGCTGAGTCAACCATATCGGATGAACATTCATATTTGAGAGTTGTTTGTATAACTGGATTAGGGATACTGTAGTTTGTATTTCTCATAATTGAGTTGTGGTATTTTGTTTTCTTTAAATTCCCTCAACATGTGCTTTAACTTTCATCCGGTTGAGGGTTTAGGGTGTTCAACTTGATATTTTGTTATGATAGTGCTTGGGGTTGAGTTATGGTTTGATATTGTCCATGATAATTGGCTTACCCTTTTTCGAAGAACATGACACACAATAGGTGAGTCACACGATGCAAGCTCAACTAGTCACGTGATCCCATATCCTCTAGTCATGCGATTCAATAAGAATTCATAACGCCACTCCATATATACTACTCATGTGACTCCATATCAACTAGTAACACAATTCCATAATAGCCAGTCACGCCACTCCATTTTTCTATTCACACGATTTTAGAATAAATACTCACACCATTCCATAATAACTAGTAACGCCACTCCATATATATTACTCACGCGAGTCAATATCAACTAGTCACACGATTTCACAAAAAAAAGTCATGTCACGTGCTTCCATATTAACTAGTAACGCCACTCCATATTTACTACTAACGGGAGTCAATATCAAATACTTACGCGATTTTAAATCTTAACGGTTCACGCGAACCATATTTACTACTCACACGATTCCAAGTGGATTAGTGACGCGATTCCATAGTAACTACTAACGTGATTCAAAATTTAGTACTCAGCATCACTCCATAACAAATACTCCCGCGAATCAATATTAACTGGTGACGCGATTCCATCTCCACCATTCACACAATTCAATAACAACTGCTTACAACCCTATGTCACGCAATGCAATTCAACATGTCATATAAGCTATAAAGTAAAGAAGTCAAAAGGGGTTAGTATATGCAAATGAATGAATGTTGTCATGTAAATTGTGTAAAATACTAACAAACTTTACGATATGAATAAGAAAAAAACAATGTTCTTCTTATTGGACCCCGTATGCTTATCACATGAATGAATACAAAGAATAATATGTAAATGATACAAAAAAGAATAATATGGAAATGATACAGAATAATGTTAATGTTATTTACAGATTGAAAAAGAATAAATAAATTAAAAAATTTAACAACTTAAGCTATTAGCAAAAATCTCAAGGGCAAACTTTGTTCGAATGCCTTTTATGGTGTTTGCCTTCAGCGTGTGATCCTTCGAGCCGATCAACCACTGCAACGAGGCTATAACTCAATCCCTGTAACTGCACAAATCTTGCTGTATCGGGATCTTCTCATTTAACCTATACATCATCCACGTCAAAAGTCGTTTTTGATGGCCCGAGTTGACAAAGTACCCCGCTTGATGGCATATAATGGGAAACAATGATGTTAGTGGACTCATCTACTTATCACACAAGCTGGACTTCTGTGCTTCTTTTTGACTGTACGATGAGTCCACTAACATCATAGTCCATTTCAGCAAGTTAATGTGCACTACCACTCAGTGGCCGTCGAAAAAGCACGATACGAGAATTGAGTCAACCTCATGCCATGGCAAACCCCACGGAGGTCTCCCACCCCTTGTATACTGTAGACACCTAAAAAATGAATAAAAAATTAATTAAAAAAATTAAATTGTAATAAAATAAAATATAAAATAAAATAATTTAAAAAAAAAGAGAGAAGGAATGGCTGGGCATACGCCCAACCATCCCTTCCCTAACCACCATGCATGATGGGGCTCTGGCCACCAACTCCTTGGTGCCAGAACCCCATTGCCGGGTTGTCCAAATTTTTGGACAACCTAGCTTTTAAGGACACCACCTGCAAAACCAAAAGGAGGGGAGGAGATCAAAAATCCTAAATTTACCAGCAAGCTACCTAGCCACAAGCAAAAAATAAAAAAAAACAACAAGAAAAAAAAAAGCACAAAAAACATATATACAAAAAAATGAGAGAGGGCAGGGGGCTATGATTTGGATTCGGTTTGGTTTGAGTGAGGGAGATTGGTGAGCTTTGAGGGAAGGGTTAGATCTTTGGAGTGCCGGCTAAAAGAGAGTGGAAGCCAAAGCTTTTCGGGGCCGGTATACCGGCCACTGACAAAGGAAAGGGTAAACTTGATTGGGTCACCATCGACCGAGGCAAGGAGTGCTAGATCCGTCGATCGGAAGGGAAGAGGCTTCTAGGGAGAGAGGCTGAAGTCTCACCGGTCTAGGTGGGGAAAACTATGGAAGTGCCGGCCATAAGAGAAAGAGAGAGAGAGGGGAAAAATTTTAGAGAGAAGGTAGAGAGGCCGACGGCTAGAGAGAGAAAAGAGGGCAGAAAAATGAAAGGAGAAGAGAAAAAGAAAGCTTAAATACTTAGGTTTAAGGACTCCAAAACGACACCGTTTTGGAGGAGCACAAGTTGCCAAACAAACACTCCAAGTGGTGCGTTTTGGGCTCAGTTTAGTGGACCTAGGAAGTCAGATCCAGTGCAGCAGACTCGGGCTTTTTGTGGGTCTCCGAATTGGGCCAATCGTAACCCAACAAGGTATAACTCTTTTCTTTTTTTTGCTTGGGTTTGTTTTAGTTAGTGTTGGGTCTAGCCCACTTTAATTAAAATGCATTTATTTTTTTTTCTAGGAAAGAAATATATATAATATGAATGCTTATATTTAATATTAAAAAATCAAAAATAATAATGATAGTAATAATAAAAAATAATAGTAAAGATGCATAGTTTAGAGAAATATATATATATATATATATATAATAAGAAAATTCATAATAGATTTAGTTTGTTTTTTTAAAATAGATATAGCAATAATGATAAGTAAATGAGAAGAAATAAAATAATAAAATAATAATAATAATAAAAATAAAAATAATGAATGAAATGATTATTTGAAAAATTTCACCTATGAGAGGTAAAGAGTTGCCTCTTCTAAGTGGATTTTTTTTAATGCGAAGTTTGAGACTGATTTTCACCGAAGCGTCGGGATAAATCCGAACTCCAAATTTCAATACCCATCAACTCAAATAATCGTTGCTAAAATAATAATATATATTGAGAAAAGTAAATCTACACAATATCACATTTAAATCTAGGTTAGTGTAGTCAGTTAATTAGCAAATAAATATCATTAAATAAAATTAAGTTAACCATTAATTTAATTAATTATTTATTTGATTAAAAAAGAAAAATAATACATAAGATGGAATATTAATTCACTATGCTAGTTAAAGACTATAGATTTAAATAGGAAACTCTAAAAAATAATAATAAATAATTAAGTAACACTAAGTATATAAATAAGGTGATAAATATTTAAATACATAGTTGGGTGAATTATGAATCACCTAAGTCAATAAACGAGTACATGTAGACATCAACATTTTATCCTGTCATAGCACGCCACATTTATTTTGCGAATGGCGCGGGAATTTCGATGATGGGATTTCCCTGAAGAGCTTGTAGAGACGAGTTCTTCCGAGGATATCTCTAGGTGAGGAGAATTTCGAGACTTCACCAAAGCGTTGGGATGGTCTTCGAATAATTTTCCAATAAAAGATTACCGACCACATTATTTAAAATAAACGAGTCATGACATTATTTTACGCTTGCATCACATGCATACGTAAAACCAAATAAAAGACTCAAGCAGTCAATTTAATAAAAATTTAGTTAATAAGTAGGGATTAAATCAAAAGTAGGCTATAATAGGATAACTTAAGAATAAATGGTACCGTTCATGGAATGGGCGCCACGGAGGTGCTAACCCTTCTCCGTGCGTAACCGCACTCCCGAACCCATCTCTAAAAAGACGTGGATCGGTTCTCGTTCTTTCGACGGACCTAAAATTAATTTAGGACTTCGTCGATTAGAATCGGGTTAATAGGTGGCCAATCACACCTAGATAAAAAAAAGATTGATGGCGACTCCTAAACGATTTAATTTTTGCCCGCGTTTGGCGGTCGGGTTCTCGGACCCGCACGTTATGACATATACTCAAGCACATCGTTTGGCATAACCGCCTCACTGGGCTTGAATATCTTCTCGATGGGGGAAGACTGCATTTCTTGGCTCAGATGGAGCAAAATAAGCTGTCAATTACGTTATGCACAATAGTTAGATGCAATTAAGTAACCCTAAACCCCATACATTTGAATAATTACAACTTAGTAAAATATAATGTACTTATATAGAATGTGGTGTCAACGATGCATATTCTCTGCTTGTAGTGTTGTGGATGGTGCTCGCACGCCCGCTTACACAACACACTGATGCATGCATCAATCTGTTGGTTGTCCATCAACTCTGTCGGCATCTCCAATCGTCGAAAAAAATCAAGGCCTTCCTGCCCTTCGATGCCCAGAATGTTAACCTTGCATATTTAAAAAAGAGTTAAATTAATATTATAGTGAAGTTACCTTACTATAAATGTCATTTCTCACAATTTTCACATAATAATACCCATGTCAAAAGGTCTATGTAATAAATATCTTAGAACCGTTAACCCTAGTATGGTCTACTGTTTTCATTTTACATGGCTTGGTCGTTTTTTAGGAAGGACTCATATCTGTCCTTCAAATCGTCCTTCGCTTTACGCTGGACTAATAGTGGGTTAACGTACGAGCTTCGAAGGTATTTGTTAGCCAAGATCACATGTGCATCTTCAGGCTTAGGTCGAAGTGGAGCCTCAGTAGAAGGTGTGATCTCACCATGCGGAGGGGCCTCTGCTAGAGTTAGGATAAAAGTAGGACGTGCGAAAGTTGTAGTTCAACTAGTCGCAGGATGAGGTCCATTTTTGACCTTAAACGAAGGAGATGAAGCCTCGGGAGAAGGTATGTGCTGAGAATGCTAGGCTGCCTCTATCAGAGATGGGATAGGCATAGGATGATGTTCAATCAGGCTATCGGGAGGTGAGCTTCGACCCTAAACGATAAAAAAAATCAAACACATTAGAACAGTGTATACATCGTACATGTTATAACTCACTCGATGAATAACATAAAACCTTATACCTCAAAACAGTTGATCAACCGACTGACAATCCAATCCTTCAACCCTTGTAGTGAGTGTTGGATATGCTCATGGAGTAACTGTGTCTACATCTGCATCGCCCGCTGGATCTCCAACTGCATTGACTGCATCTGCATCTGCATCGCTCACTGGATCTCCAACTGCATTGACTGCAACTACATCTGTATATTCGTCTGTAATGACTAGAGGTCTTTCTTCCACTATGTCTGCATTTTTTATAGCTCTCGCTTAATGCTCGTAGTCATTTGAGGACACAACACCCGATTGCATGGTTCAGCATGAGGGGCAGCACCTGAAGCCCGAGAAAGGGTAGCAGCAGAAGTAAGAGGAGGAGCAGTAGGAGTAGCAACATGATGAGCAACAAGAGAAGCACCATGAACAGTTGTAGGAGGAGAATGAGGCCTTTCAGCGACACCAAAATCGAAATGAACCTCCTCGTCCGCGGTGGGTCTTCGCTTAATGACTTGTCATATTGGACTTTTCCCTTTGTGGTCCATTATTTTCCTCCTTTGCTGGGGACCGAATTTTGGGCGACCCTCCAACTTCCATAATGGAATGTATTGCTGCCTCTCGGAGATATTGACCACAATGTCCGCCCAGTATGCGGTCAACATCTCTTATGCCGTTGGCTCCAACGTCCTCACTGCCCACAACTGCACCAAAACATACATTGTCATTAGGTATAACCCTCGCTACCCTATGACAATAAAAATAAAATTTAATAAAATAAAAAAATAGTTTCTTTACTCACCTTGCCCTCTTTCTCCAAACTTGTAATATTGTCGTGGAAGCCTGTAGGCCTTTTGTCACATTGCCATTTAAGCATTCTTGGCCAAACTTGTCCGAACTGTCGCTACCTTTCGAACAAGCTTCTGATTTCAAGTATTGCTTGCAACGCCCAAAACTACACATCAATTGTGTAACATTTTTACTCACCTCATAAATTATTATGTGAAAACAATAATGATAATAATAAACATTAAGCTATGGCAAACTACCTGAAACGCCCATATGAATCCGTAGAGGTGGTAGCGCTTCTTTTCTGCTTCACCCACAGCGGGAGGTTCGAAACCCCTCAGTAAGTAATCCACGATCAGACTCCACACGTATGTGCCCCATGAGAATGCATTCAACTCATCGATGTTCTCGATCAGTGACAACAACCATGGAACCACAGATCGTCTGTAGTCTTGACCGAATAAAACATTAGTCGTGATCCAAACGAGGGCCATCTTGCTCGCGTCTCCCTTCAGCTAAAATTGCCCTCCTTTTAACGTATCTAAAACCTGTTGGATCTTCACCTCTTTCCTCGGTCCCCAATATCGTAGGTGAATTCCTTTAAGGAGGGCCTCATAGGGATTGACAATGAGAGCTGGTAGGGGACTAAACTTCAGTCCTGTCACCAGACAGAACTCCCTCTTAGAAAAGCAGGCCTTCGTTTTCCCTATTGCAAACCATAACTCTGTTTTCGTGGCTTTAGGTTCGTTGATTCTGTACAGTATTAGATTGTGCACCAGACTGACACAAAATAAACTCTTGTTTGCTTCGACATCCATCATGTGCCTGAAACATGTTCTCTTAAAGTTTTTCAGTTCATTCACTTGACACAGCATCTCACGTATCACATGCAGATGCGACCACTTACAGTGGATGTTAATGCCAGCATTGAACCCCCACTAGTGCCTCGGCACACAAAGCAAGGACTCCACGTTTTCCTGCTCTGTTCTTGTGCTGGCCATCTGCAACATAAAACAGATAACATTCCCATTTTAGTCATGTCAATACCATCATTATAGATTAACAAAAAAACTACAGAAATTTCTTAGAAATAGCCCTATTCATAAGCTTACTCAAAAAATAACCTTAACAATAGTTTTAACTGTTTTTAGACAACCCTGAAACAAAATAATTAAATCAAGTGTGGAGCATGGATTATTAAGTAAATCAACATATACACATTAAAGCATTACAATTGACCCAAAATAATACAGAATGAACCTATGCAGATAAATTTCATGTGGTTATGACACTCATGCAATTTCCTACAACAACAGTCACGCAATACCTAATCAATTAGTCACGCAATTACTAACATTAAATCACGCAATGATTTATAAACAAGTTACACAATTCTAAGAAAAACTAATAGAATCACGCACACACTAACTGACGCCATGCTTGAACAATATTCACGCAATGACCTATCAATCAGTCACGTAAAGTTAAACGCTTTTGCAATCACGCAAACCCTACGTGACCTCATGCTAAAATCCACTCATGCAAAAGGTGCCAACCACTTAAGCACGCCCTCACTCATGCAAGATCTAACAAAGTGTCATAACACATTCATATCAACCAGTCACACATGGCCGGTCACCTTTCCACCCCAACAACATCAACATTACCACTTTCATGTTTATATTCAAAAATTGCAAACAACAACAATATCAATATGAACAAACAATATGTATAGGTTTATGCTAAATAACCTTAACCCTAAACATGAACAATAACCATTCTGTCAAAAACCTCCACATGGTTCAAAATAAAATAAAAAATTCATAAAAAAATAGTATACCTTTCTTAGCGTAATGTTAACTTCTTCACACTACTCAATATGTGAACTACTTTTATGCGAATAATAACCACTCCAAAAGGCTCCTACCACTACCAAAATGCTCGAAAGTTGAATTTTCGAGGAATGCTTTTGACAAACTTGCTTCTGAGGATATGTATGGTCTATCGATGAAAATCGAAGAGTTATAGTCCATATAAACGACATACTTGATCATTAATAGGTTTCGGGTTGAGGCGCGTAGCCTAGCGAATGGGTCGATTTCATTAAGGACAATTTTGTCTAATTTTTTTTCTCTTGGCTAAAAACAGATAAAATTATAAAGAGGATCATTCTAAAAAACGCCTTATGCTTGAGGACCATTTATGAAAAGTACCCTATATAATAACTAATAACTCGAAGCTTCTGCAAGTATATGGTTTCAATATCACTCAAGTATCTTAAGACCCTCCTTAAATAACTACAAATAACTAAGTGCTTCCTAGTTCCAACTTCTCAACTAAGCTCTTTTCTAATGGTAAATAGATAGCAACTGTATGCAACATAAGAATAAATCAACTATACTTAGTTTAACACTAGTATCAATACCAGTTATTGAGGTGGATGAATCTGATCTCATACAAGATAATAAAATAACATAAGGGAACATCCTAAATATCTCTGCCACTAACATTTGACTACTAGAGCAATTGAAAAAACACTTGGTAATCAATTTTAATTCCTTTACTAGTAAATTTTCTCCAATCTTAAAAGATTTTATATAATGGGTTATCTAATTTCAGTTTTCTTTGTTTCTTGCTTCTTGAACTTTGTTACACTTCTAGTTCTAAATATATATACAACAAAACAGAACCAAGGCTCACAGATGCAAGTGGCATAATAAATTATTTCAATTATTTTACTTTAACATATAGTAAACTATAAACAATCTTATATAATAAACATGCAAAGACAGAAGCTTGCTTCAATTTATCATATCTACATCCATTAATTAAAGTGGGAAAAAAATAATTTTTACCATTAGGATTACTATTTTAATGATAAAATAAAAGCCATATTAAGAAAACTAGAAGTGGGTTAGTAAAAGACATCAAATTCAATGGAAAAACATCATTCATTTCTCTTACATCATCTCCTTCGCATTGAGATAGATCTTGAAGTGATCAATTTACATCATCGCCTTATATTTGTTATTAACTTAGTATCTTATATCTCTTATTTGTTACTTATACATTGGCTGTTTCTAAGGGAAGGTAAGGAAAAGAAGCACAAAAAATAATCAAGGTACTTCTGTAATAAAGCATCATGCTAGAATCATTTTCTTTAGGCAGCTTTAAATAGTCCATTTCCAAGGCATATACATAATATCTATGTCAACAAATATTGTTGTTTGTTGGTGTAAATTTTTAATATTTGTTATTCATGTTTATGTTATTTGAAAGTGATGGTGATGGATCAATTAGTTGAAAATTGTGTAAATTTGAGTGATGATGTGAAAATTTTGAATGAAGATGAAATTCCTTTGCTATCCCATACATCTGAATTTGAACAATTGAGTAAGAGCACCATAAAAGAAACTTCAAATATTTGGAGTTATTTCACTAAAGTAGGCAAAAATCAAGATAGAGTAAATAGGGCAACTTATAACGGTTGTAAAACGGAGTATAAGGTTGGCCCTAAACCTAGTAGCTCTAATTATTGCACTTCACATTTAAGTCATCACATTGAAAATTGTAAATTCATTTCATGTCTTAATCCACATCAAATGTTTATGGATCATGAAAGGAAATTAAGGGCTAGAAAATTTGATCCTAGGATTTTGTGTGACATACTTACTAAAGCCATAATTAAGCATGACTTGCCTTATGCTTTTATTTTTTTGTTTTTATAATTGGGGGAGGGGAGATTCGAACCCTACTCTTTAGGCAAGTTGACTATGCACCAACCAATGAGCAAAATGCTCAAATGCGCCTTATGCTTTTGTTGAATATGATAAGATTAGAGTTTAGGATAAGTATGTAAATCCAGATGTAGTGATGCATTCTAGAAACACTATTGTATCTGATGTCTAGAGGATTCATTTGAGAGAGAAAGAAAAACTTAAACAAGCCATGGCCAAGGTGCCTAATAGAATTTGTTTAACTTTTTATGTATGAACAACATCTACTTCTGATTTATATTTGTTTGATTGCTCACTTTGTCAATGAAAATTGTAGTTGTGTAGCAAGTTACTTAACTTTATCGTATGTCTCCTGCACACATTGGAGTTGAAGTAGCTGCCATTATGTTAGATTGTTTAAAAAAATGGGAAATAGAGAAAAAAAGTTTGCTTTCTTACTTTAGATAATGCTTCTGCTAATGATAACATGCAAGCTATCTTGAAAGGCCATCTTTGTTTGAAAAATAGCTTGATTTGTGATAGTTAATCCTTTCATGTGAGTTGTTGTACTCATATATTAAATCTTATTGTTCAAGAGGGCTTGAAAGTAGTTGATGAAACATTATTTAAAATTAAAACAAGTGTGAAATATATAAAAGCATCGGATGGGAGGATGAAAAAGTTTCAAGAATATGTTCAACAAGTTAGCATTGATGTAGGTGTTGGGTTATGTTTAGATGTGTCAACTAGATGGAATTCAACATATTTGATGCTTGAAAGTGCAATCAAATATCGAAAAGCTTTTGCTAACCTCTAATTTGTTGATAGAACTTACAAATATAATCCATTCAATTAAGAATGGAGGAAAACAATGATAATTTGTGAATTCTTGATGAGACCACAAACTTGATATTCGATTTATCTTATCAAACTTCCAACTTGTATTTCATGCAAGTTTGGAAAATCGAATCCATTTTAAATGAGAATTTGCATAGTGAAGATGAGGTTATTAAGGATATGTTTCAAAGGATGAAAATGAAATTTGAAAAGTATTGGAAGGATTATAGTGTAGTGCTTGCATTTGAAGCTATTCTTAACCCAAGGATGAAGCTTGATTTCTTAAATTTTGCTATTCTAAGATTGATGCTTCTACTTGTCATAAAAAGTTAGAAAATGTGAAGACAAAGTTGTACAAGCTCTTTGAAGAATATGCAAGCAACACTTGCGCATCAAGTATTTCTTCTCACTCAATGAGTAATTTGCTTAAGCAAGCCAGAAGGGTAACTAAACCCAAGGGATCAAAGATCTTTAGTGTAAGTTTTGTGTCTTTCTAACATTTATTATATGAAAATTTATGTTACTTTACTTATGTTTTGATAATTGCTTTTTTTTGTCTATATATTTAAAAATTGTAAGAGTTCAAAATGTTTCAAAATGAAACAATTTCAATTGTTGGAAAGTCTGAGTTGGATGTTTTTTTAGATGAAGCAAAGCTTGATTATGAAATGTTGAAGACTTGGATGCACTTAATCATTGAAAGGACAAAATTAAGCGTTTTCCTGATCTTTTATTATGGCACGGGATGCATGGAGTATTTCGATTACTACAGTAACATTAGAGTCTACTTCTAGTATTGTTGGCCATGTTCTCACCAAGTTTAAAAGTTCCCTCAGCCATGAAAATGTTCAAATGCTTATCTGCACGAAAAATTAGTTGCATGGCTTTCATTTAGCTACCAATGGTATTGTTTATTTTATATATTTCAATGTTTTTAATCTTTGCTTGTCAAATTAATAATTTTAGTAAAAATTGAACTCACTATCTCTTTTTATTTTTATGATAATAAATATTATATGGTAATGATTTAGACCTTGACACATCATTGTTGTTCAAACAAGATTCAAATGTTTTGCTTGAAGGTGATGATTGAGGAGGACATAAATGAGTCTTGAAGTTTCTATTTATTTGGTTATGTACTTATGTTGATGGGATTGTAGTTTGTGTTAAAGATTGAAACTTTATTATGTTTGATGTAATTTATTTACTAATTTTTGTTTAGTGTAATTTATTTGTTTGCAACATGTTTTTATTATTCAATTTATGAAGTAAATCATGGAACAATTTTATTGTTAGGGAGTTTGTTAGGTAGAATTGTGAAAATAAATTTATTCTTTTTTGAAAAAAAGAAGCGAGTTGACTCAGCTCGGCCTAAGGACTAGTAAAGGGTGGGTTGGGATGGGGTTTTGACAGCCTATGTAAAAAATGGAGTGGTCCTGCCTAACCCATATTTTCCTAGCCCACAATATTTTGGACCAAGCTAGCGCATATTGACACCTCTAAATTCCACACTAGCCAACTGAAATAGCACGCCAATAATTAAGACATGTGTGCAAGTCTTCTCAAACAACCGCACCAACTACATAATATCTTATCATCATTAAAGTTTACACCTCTAATTCTCAAAAAGCATTTTGAACAGATGCACTCCAAAATTGCTAACCATAAAAACCATTGCACTTTAGGTGGGATGGAAAGCTTCCAAATGGAAGAAAACCATAACTTCTACTTGTTAGAGGAGGTGATGAGATCCAAAGCTAAGGAGAAGGCTTTCAGTGAGAAGTTTCCTTTAGGATCATGCTTCAATATTGATTTATCTTTATTCTACACACAAATTTTGTGTCAAAAATTTAGATTAGAAAAATTTAGATTAATCAAGCATGGAGTTTACAATCTCTAGTATTCTTTAAAATAAAGAATGTCCTCTGTTTAATTTCTTCAATCTTTGTTTCAAGGGTTTTTGACTTGATCTTGAATGAATAACTTGGGCACTTCGCTTCAAGGGTCTTATGGCTTGATTTTGAACGAACAATTTGGACACTTCGTTTCAAGGTCTTATGACTTAATCTTAAAAACGATGTAGAGCCTGCTAGTGGTTTTTTTTTATACTTCACTTCAAGGTCTACAACTTAATCTTGAAAATAATTTGGAGCTATTAATGGCTTTTTTTAGAAGTTCTTTATAGGTTTGAACTTTGGAGATATTATGGTTCTTGAAATTTTCCTTCTTGGATTTGTGGAACTTTAGAGAGGCTTTAGTCTTTCAAATCTTCCTTGGTGGATTTGTGGAATTCTAGGGGAGGCTTTAGTTTTTCAAATTTTCCTTCTTATATTTGTGGAACTTTAGAGAAGCTTTAGTTCCTCAAATCTTTCTTCTTAGATTTGTGGAACTTTGGAGGCTTTAGTCTTCAGCATGTTCTTTCTTGGACTTGTTCGTTCTTTAGATCTTTTTCTTTGACTTGTGGGTGTTAACTCCATGTATTTTTAATGATAACAAAACATTTCCTATTCATTAATGTCTAATTATATTATTTAAGTGTGTAGTAGAAAGCTTAAATTCCTTAACATATTTGTTGTTGGAAAGCAAGTCAAGAAGCTTGTTCAATTGCAAGATCAATTAATCAATTAAACAAGTAAAGAAGAAAGATTAAAAAATATCTTTAATCGGTTAACGCAGTATTGGGCACTATACTAAAGTCAAGTAGAAAAGTCTTAATCGATTAACAGAAGGCTTAATCGATTAATAGGAAACTGATGCAAAATAAAAGTATATTAATCAATTAACCAAAGGGGTTAATAGATTAAAAGTTCAAACTTGGAGTACTTGTAAACGTCAAAATTCAAATCCAAAATGATGTTGATCGTTGAAAGGTGCTAAATGAAGAAATTCAAATTTGAAGATTTTTTAATTAGCGAAAGTTTATCTTAATCGGCTAAAGTTGAAGGAAGAAAAACTTCAATCAGTTAAAGGAATGATTAATCAATTAGAGGAAAGCTGGTAAAATACATCACTTGAAAAAAATGAAGATAGAAAGGTTTTAATCGATTAAAGTCCTCTTTAATTGACTAACGCTATGAAGGAGATTACCGGACATAAAGGCTTTAATTGGTTAAAGTTCATCTTAATCAATTAAAGAACTATTACCAGAGATTTGAAAATAATTGCTGGAAGATAAAATAATGGCTATAATTGATTCAAAACTGTCTCAACGGCTAGAAATAGTCCTCCAAGTATTTAAAAAGCTTCAAACAGTAAAACATGTATAGAAAAGCTACCAAAAGTGAGATTGAGCCTAGAAAAGGAAAAAACCTTCTTTTTTCAAGTGTTTTCCACTCCTATTCTTTAAAAACTTGATTGAGGTGAAGATTGTACACCTTAGTTTAGCTAAGTGATAAATGTGCTTTATCTGATTCTTTGTTCTTAATTAATTAGAATGTGCGAGGCACTTTAGGAAATTGTTCTAAAGGTTTGGAGCTTGGTTAGAAGCTAATATTGTAAAAGCTTGGTGGAAATTGCTAATTTCATTGGTTTAGTGAAGTTGGGTTTTAATTTCAGCAAGTTTTAAACCTTCCATTTCAAAATTACACAAAAAGTTTTTCAAGCTCAAAAGGTGTCTTCAAAATATTTTTATGTGCTATTCACCTCCCTTATAGCACTCTATTGGAACCACTTTATTGGGACCAACAGTGCGAGTTCTGTAGACTTCATTCTTCAAAATCTTCTTCTTTCTCCCAATTGTCTTTTTTCTCTGTTGTTTGTTAAGTAATTTAGAGGAACACTGTTGTCACGACCCGGAACCTCCCTCGGGCCCATGACAACCACCGCGACGTCCCGATTGACACTCATTACTCGAAATGCCAATCGAAACCCCACAAGGCTTACGTATCAGTTTCTTGCCTTTCCTGTGAGCAATCGTTGTTAAACATTCCGTTTTAAACAATTACCAGTCGTTTCCAACTCAAGTAAATCAAAAGACAAAAATTATTTTTTTTAAAAGGATTTATAGACAAATATTACTATTCAAAATATTGATTAAAATAAAACATTTTATATAAAACAATATTTATAGAAACACATGTAAGTAATCTTTTGTAACGTGAAAGTAAAATAAATTCATACATACAATAATTTATAAAGTTATAATGTACAATAATAATTACAATGTCAAGTGACCTATAAATACACTAAGTGTTGGTAATAATAATCTACTGTCTGTGAGATAGAGGGGTCAATTGGAATCTTTGACAAAATCGGGTATCTACAAGCTACCACAGGCCTAAAATATTTAGAAAGGAGGTGGGTGAGATTTTGCAATCCCAATGAGTAAACATACATTATTATAAATATCTAAAGGCGAGTAAAATGGAGGCAAGTTTAAACAACAAATCACAAACCATTTCATAAGGTTTTCAATTTATTTCTTAAACCATAAAATATTTGTAATTTACCAAAACAGTTGTTAAGGCTTATGACTTTTATTAGAAACAAGGCTCAAGCCAAAAACTAGTTCTCGAGGATACCTTGGCCGAGGCATCTAACCGAGTCCGCTAAGGTTGTTAAGATATTTACATGTTAAACACATGTTAGTTTTGAAAACAAGCCGTTCCTTGAAGTTGGCCGAGTTACACATTCACGTGGGGGTTTGACGTGAAGTGAGCTCTAACACTACCTCGGGAGTTACCCTCCTCGCCTCTACAACCGGAGTAACTATGCAACCGAGTTTACCGTACCCCTCTAATAGGTAGTCCACGAAAACCCATCACTGCAGTGACTAAACCCACCAATTTTAATAAAAGTTCGACAGTATAATGTGGTTTTTATTTATTTATCCAGCATGCATAGTAAAAGACAGCTTACATAAATTCCCAATGCAATTATAAAATATAGCCACATATACTCATATATCATAAGCCATTCATAGAAAAATATATTTTTCAAGACAATTGGCAGCCTCCAATTACTCAATTTCATGATCAAAAGTTTCTTATTTCAGATAATCAATACAATATATTTATTTGTCACATTTATTTCTAAAACATCAAAAGTCTCATTTTAATCTCATTTTCGTTTCATAAAATACATAAAGAGCATTTAAAAATAAACTCTAGATAATTTAGAATAATAATAAGTTTACTCACAGTTTGCATAGATTAAATGCTTTCTAGGTGCCCCGATCACTATTCATCGGGTATGACTTCCTTGCCTTTACTAGAAGGCTCTTCTCCTTGACACATTGTAAAAATTACACAATTCACCACATTGATGCTAAATCACTATATAATTGACTTAAATTCTATACTAATGCATGGTATGAAATGCAATAGCCTAAAACGGCTTAAACGCGGTATTAACCTATTTCTTTGGCACTTTACCCGATAAATTGCTAACGCGCTCCATTTTAGCTCTAAATTGTCCCAATTTCTCTCCAACATTTTTAACCATTAAACATCAGCCAATAACCCTCTAAAATCACCAAAATCAGCTCACTTTCCTCCTTGAAAAATTCGGTCAAAAATGGGACATTAACTCGGTTAATTTTTCACTTTGTTTTTCTATCACATTTAACCATTTTTCATCATTTTCTCTTCATTTCTCTTAGAATAAAAATCAGTTCATCATCATTGTACATCACTGAATATTCGGCCAAGGGTGGGTATTGTGAGAATTTCATGCTTTCTTGCCCTATTTGATTTCTATACACATTTAACTAACTAAAACTACCAATTTAACTAAGAATCAAAACATAAAAATTTCAAAATCCTTCCCCTTGAAATTCAGCCAGCCCTTGGTATCACTTTTTGATCTCTCTCCTCAAGCATGCTAAATGGAAACAGAGGCATAGGAAAGGTAGAAATCAAGCTAAAGTCGAAAAATCTTACCGTTAGACACGTAAACGAACGAAAAACGCGAATTCTCTTTTGAATTTTCTAGTTTTCCTTTGGTTTTTATCTTTTCTTCCTTTCCTCTCTATTTTCTCTCTTATTTTCTCCTTATGGCCGACCATCACCTGATGTGGGATTTAAATGGGCTGATTTTCCTTTAAAATAATATTAAATCATTAAAAAGTGTCATGTATCACTTTTCCATTGGCCCGATTTTAAAATTTCGTCCTTTAAACTTCAATTTTTTCACCACTTAAAATACCATAGTTATTCATACCAAAAATAAATAAATCCTATGATTTTGACAAGTTTTGGGTGGTGAAAATTACGGTTTTACCCCGGGGCGACAAAATTATCGTTTTGCCCCTATGTTCCGAAAATTGCCAGAATTGAAAATTTTCACTTCCTATCATTAAATTATACTCCAAATAGTTAATCTTGGTCAAAAATTTCACTCCATGATCAAATTATTATCTTAGGTGGCAAAATGATGATTTTACCCCTAAACATCAAAATTTTCAACTTTTCCCCAAATGAATCATCGAACTCCGAACAATCATTTTTAGTAATTTCTGGACTGTAAAATATTAAATTTCATCCTACGATTTCTATTTGAACTAGTTCAAGATTAAATCAACTCAAGTGTACCGTTAGGTACAATATCGGGTTTCGTCTATTCTTAGGGGCTTTCCTAGCGTAATAACATGCTACTCAGTGCATGTATGTCATGACATGTGTTTATAGGGTCGAGTTTTACAACTGTATTTATAATACTAGATGATAGACTTTCATGAGAATTTAGTTTCTTTCAATTATTTTTAAATTATTTTAATTTAATTAGAGATAAATCATGATGACTCATAAATAGTCTTTTGAGTGGTCAAACTTTGAGTCTTTGCAATATTTATTGGTTGAATTTAATTATTATCTCTAAATTATCTTAATTTATTTAGAGATATAGTGGATGACCAATAGGTGAATTTTAATTGGTCCAACTATGTCTCTTTGAGATAATTAGCCAATGAATTAATTATTTTATAATTAATTATATAGCTATTGATGTCTTCAAGTTCACATGGTGGTACATGATTCATCTTTGAATTTTTTTTTTCCAATTTACTAATTTGAACATGTGACATCTTGTAATAAGATAACAAATTTTATCTTTCTACAAATGCCTCCTCAAGACTTGTTTACACATGATCTTCAATTTAACAAGTGGACAAGTCTTGAAATTTAATTTGTTTTGGTGCCAACATTTGCTTTATCTCTTCACTTGGGGTTACATATGTACTAGCCATGTTACCAATATGCTTAAAAGGATTCATGACCAACTAAAAACCTTTGATTGAAATATGTTAAGATCTTTAGCATATTTTTATCTCATCCAATCTCAGCAACAATTGAAATTATAATTCATCCATAAAACAATGCAACCTTGGCATATTTTGTCTCGACACCCATTGAATTAATTATAATTCATTCTTAAGACAATTTCATCTCATGCAATCTTGGCATTTTTTTTTAAACCAATTGAAATTACAATCCATCCATGGGAAAATTTATCTCTTGCAAGCTTGGCACTTTTTTTTTGGTTTGTCTTGGCACCAATTGAAATTAAAGTTCATCCATGAGACTGATGGGTTTGACTATGGATGGCATGATCAAAATACACAGCGGAAAGAAAATTAAAAATTTTATAACTAAATAACAAAACATGCCTCCACCCATGGATCACCTTGGTGATATTTAACACATAAAAGTACAAAATAAATTATTATTTAGAAAGTTACCTTACCATGTAATTTTGTAATCATGATGGCACTTTCCGAAGCAATCTCGTAAACACCACAAGGAGCAAAAACCCTAGCCAATCAAGTGTTTGGCCTTCAATAGTAGTACACATGATTGCACTTGAACCTTCAACAAAGGAAGGAGTTTTTAACTATACTTTGTGCTAGCAAAGAGGACAACAATTGCCCTTTTCTTCTTGTTCATAATCTTAGCCGAGCCTCTCTTGACAATTGCTTGATAAGCAATTTTCTCTTTCACACAAAGGGAGTGGTGGCAAAGAAAGAAAATGTTTTTCTTTTTTTGACAAAAACTACGTTTTCTTCAATTGTGAAAAACTCTCATATGAAAAATAGTTAAAAGATAACTTATATAGTTAGGTTAAAACAACTTCAATTTTGCAATTAAGCCCTCAATATTATAACACATTATAATATTGGGCCCATTACTTAATTAAACTCTTTTAATTAAGTCCTTGAAAATTAAAATCAAAATTAATTTCTTTTATATTTTGCAATCAAGGCCTTATAATTATAACTATTTATAATTATGCCTAAAACTTAATTAAACTCTTTTAATTAAGTTTATAGAAGTTATCTACCTAGCATGTGATTTAAGTCTAACTTAAATCGTCACTCTCCCAATTTAATTCAAATGCAATCATTGTGTGTGACCCATTAGGTTGCCAACATGTTGGCAATGGAATTGATTAATATAAATTTCAATCAATTAATTTATAATCAATTCCATAGACCAAGATTGACATTTAGCAATGCATCATAGCCACCCAATTGTTGGGAGAGTCCAAGGGTTCTTTTACAACCTTTCAGTGTACAATCTATCAGTGTAATTCATTCCCTCATCATATATCCCGGAGATGATAAGAACTTGGTACAGTGTTTACTCTTATTGACCTCCATATTTGTTCTTGCAATTATAGCATTAGCTTTATAGAGAGTTATGAAACCTTTTTCATAATCTCCATGTCGCCTTGGCCAAGGACTTCAATAAGCTAATGTTAACCAAGAACTAATAGGATATGTCCGCTAAAACACTTGAGGTGATGATTCCTATCTTGACCACTCATTTGCCTTCCCATGCTTCATACTATATCCAAAATCATCCTGTTTGACATCCTTGGTTAGGCACTCGTAGGGATGAAATCAAATTGTAGCACTCCACATATAAGACAACCTGGTGTCTCAAGTCTAGGGAGTATTTACACGACTGACATACGAGAAGTGTTGTATAGACACTAAAGTGTATTACCAAATGCACTTCTCATGGCGGGTCATGTTTAATGAACTTGCTCTCCCAGGCAAGTACCTATATTCTACTTTCAAGTATCTCCATACTTCAATCTATGAGATCGATTGCTTACTTCCAAAGTAAGGAACACAGAATATACCAGTCTCTAAGCATCATTGATGTCCAATTTCAATAATACATTAACCAGGAACATTTTGAGATTATGCTTTAATGGATAGGAATCTCATAATTGCAACCCATTACAGTTTCCTTGCAAGGCATATTAATCTCATGGACTTCATTTAATTAGACTTATAACTCATTATAATTGATGTCTTATTGATGAAGGAAAACCTCTAATCATTCAACATGAATGATATTGTTACATGATTGGAATCAAGCCTTAACCAATCTGAATTGGCTGCAGGGCTCATCCCAACAGAGACAACTTTGGGTCTTGCAATCTTGGTATTTTTTTTGTTTGTCTCAAATAATTTTGGAAATCTTCTTATTCTTGTCTTTGTTTGATAGCTTGCCACCTTGCTTTCCATTATCCAATTCTTGGGGCTAAAAAGATTCATGCAAAGTTTATGGCCCATTCTTGGTTGCCATCAAAACAATGCATTGCCATACTAATGTTCATGCTTTGTTTCAATTCTTGGTTTTGCTTGATTTTTTCACTTGCCACATTAACCTTGCTTCTTTTGCCACGCAAAGCTCTCATTTGTTCTTTATTTAAATCTTGACCTGCAACATTAACCTTGATCCTCTTGTTGCAATTTTTTTTTTGACTTTTTTTTTGCTGCAACGTTTTTTTTTTCTTTTGCTATAATTTTCTGGTTTCTTTACTTGCTGTCCTTTGTTGTATTTTTTTATTTGTTTTTTGCTGCAATTTTTTTGTTGCAATCTTTCCTTGATTTCTTCTCTTGCAACCTTTGCTGTAAATCATTTGATCAAATGCTTTCTCAATGTTGCATTTATTATTTTCTTTTGGCTTTGTGTATTTTCTCTTTCAAGCATAAGCTCTGACATTCGATTAGAGACATCTAAAATTGCTAGCTTTATGGCAAATAACACTTAAGATGTTAACCTTGTAATTTGATTGCTGGTCAGGATTTACCAATGGCTAAACAAAACTACACTTTCCACTCAAGCAAGTTCTTCCTATGCATATGTCACGTGCTAGCTTTGCCTGTTGGCGTTATTTTCAAAGAATAAAAGAAACGCGTCCAGCAAGTAGTTTAACTGGTCTTGAGTTGTTGAGAAATAAATGAAATAGTTACAAATTTTTATCCTTTTCTTGAGATAACTTCTTTTTGTATTGCTAGGAATTAGGAAAAGTCCTTTAGAGTCATTATTGTAAATTGTTTATGCATTCTAGAAATAGGATATACTTTTTTGCCTCAATTTACTTGGTTCTTGGAGGTTTTTGGCTCCCTCGAAGCAACCACCTTTTACTAACTTGATAAAAATAGGTAGACGAAAGAACTTATATTCAGTACCTGCTCTTTTTCTTCCTGTTTCCTATTCTGTTTAAAGGTCTGATAATTCTGCACCCAACAATTTGGTAGGTATAGAGGAGCAGTGAATGAGCAATATTGAAAGAGAGGTTTCCTTTCTTACTGTAGGAGAAGAGAGACTTTTTAAGGAAATGCAAGAGATGTTTGTTACCATGAATGCAAGGTTTGATAACCTTCAGTCAGTTTGGAATCAATAAGTAGTAGAGAGTTCTCTCAACCAAAGCAGAATTAGCAACGATTGATTTAATAGAGAAAGATATAAGGGAACAACTGCTTGCCCAAATATGTGAAACTCAAATTTCCTCGATATAATGGCATAGATGATCCTATCGGATGGATTTGTGAAGCTTAGCAATTCTTTGAATATCACTAAACATTAGACAAGTGTCATTGGCCTCTTTCATCTTGGATGGTGATGCTCAGCTATGGTATCAACCGTTGAAAGAAGAGACTCTTTTCAAAACTTGGAAAAACTTTAAACAAAGTCTATAAAATAGGTATGATCTTACCCAACTTTAAGACTTTTTTGGTGACCTTACAAAGTTGCAGCAAATTAGGTTAGTTAGAGATTATCACACCTAATTCGAGAAACTGTTGATTCATGTAGAAAGGTTGACTCAAGCTTAACAAGCTAGTTGTTTCGTGAGTGGTTTAAAAGAAAACATCCAAGTTGATGTACAAGCTTGCAAACCAAAGTCCTTATCAGCAGCAATTGGTTAGTAAGATCGTATGAAGCTCGAAACCAGTCTAGATGCCATGCACAACCGGACGCATGCAAGACGATGGTAACCTATGCTACAAAGCCGAAGTCAAACTCCATGCCCATCAACAGGCTTAGTCCAAAAAAGCTAAAAGATAATCGAAATAAACGTCTTTGCTTCAATTGTAACAAAAACTTTAGCCCTAGATATCGATACAAGAAACTTTTTTTGATTAAAGGGTGTTGGTCTGATGATGATGATGATGTTGATGTGGAACTAGAGGATATGGATGAAGTGCCAAAAGTCTCTATCCATGCTATAAGTGGGACCCGAGTCCCTCAAGCAATGAATGTGCATGGTAGAATATGCTAGAAGAAAATTTTGATATTTATATACTCAAGAAATAACCATAACTTCTTGCATCATAAGTTGGCAATCAGAATGGGACTCAAATCACGTACACAAGGGAAGTCAGAGGTTGCAGTTGCAGTTGCAAATGGAGACAAGCTACATAGTGCAGGCCATTGTAAAGGAATTTCTATTGACATTCAAGGTTTTCCACTCATTATAGAGTTTGATTTATTACCTTTGGAAGGTCATGATGTAGTTTTGGGTGCATAATGGTTAATGATTTTGGGGCCAATTTTGTGGGATTTTTCTAAGTTAACCATGCACTTTAGGCTTAAAAATAATGATGTTAATCTAAAAGGGTTGGTGCCACAAGCAAATAGATGGGTGGATAAGCATGATTCGGCAAAAATCCTAAAAAAGGGAGAATTTAGCTTTGCCCAAGATGAGGTGAAATACTTTGGTTATGTAATTTATGAAAATGGGGTAGTTGTGGATCCAGATAAGATTGCAGCTATACTCGAATGGCCAAAGCCTGATACAATTAAGGCATTGAGGGGATTTTTGTGACTTACGGGTTTCTATCATAAATTCATCAAGAATTATAGTAAAATAGCTACACCATTGACTCAATTGTTGAAGAAAGGCAATTTTCAATGGACTTCCCAAGTAGAAGAGGCATGTAAGCAGCTTAAGATTGCTATGACCCAAGCACCGGTATTAGCTCTTCCTAACTTTGAGTAATTGCTCATTGTCGAATGTGATGCATCTGGAATAGGCATTGAGGGAGTTCTTATGCAAAATTAGAGATCTATTGCTTTCTTCAGTCGAGCACTAGGAGTTAAAATTTTATTTTGTTTATGAAAAGTGATGATGGCTTTAATCATTGCAGTAAAAAAATAGAGGCCATACTTGTTGAGAAGAAAATTTTATTGTCTGGACAAATCATCGAAGCCTAAAATATTTATGGGAACAAAATATTGCCACAGGAGCTCAAGAAAAACGGTTAGCTAAACTGCTTTCTCACAGAACATAAAAAAGGAAAAGAGAACCTCGTTGTAGATGTGTTGTCTCAAAGGCATGAGCAAGGGGAGTTGGCTACAATTTCTTCTCCAATTCAACTTTGGTTGGAGAGAATTAAAGAGGTGCAAAATAATCACCATTTGCAATGTTTAGTGCAGTTATACTAAGAAGGAGAAGCTGTAGGTCCTTGGCAATACAAGAAAGGTATACTTTACATTCAAAGTAAAATTTATTTAGATGCTAATCATCTTTGTTACCTACAATAGTTTGTGAAACCCTAAAATTCCAAATAAAAGTAAAAATAAAAAATTAAACCCAAGGGTCAAATGGTCATTCCATGGTGAGTTTTTTTTTTTTATCAAATGTTATACATCAAAAATATTATTCAAAAGGGAATATTACCTAGATAAGTTTAAAGTATAACAATATCTTATTTTGATGAAAGTAAAACAATATATTATTTTAATGAAAATAAAGCTTGCAGGGAATCGAGACTTTTCTTGAAAAATATCTTTGAGGTTTTTTAAGAAGCTTTGCTTTTCTTCTTTTTCTCTCATTGGCCGATCCTCACACTTTTCATTTTCTTTTCATTTTTGCGTTGGTTGAACTTCCATTATCTTCTTCAAAGTTCTACATTTTTCTACTTTGTTCTCCATCTTTCCTGTTTCATCATATTGTCTCAGCTTCATCTTTTTCGTTTGTCTGTTTTTACTTGTCAAAGACCATGAGCATGTGTTCTTCAACTTCAAAGCTAAATTAAAGTGAGAAATTGAAACTCTAAATATTGTTATTCAATGGTTTTACAGTCGAGATTATTTTTCCTAAATCCAAGTTTTCTTGTTTTTGTTATTTTGTTAAGAATTGATTTTAATTTTTCTATTTTCAAAACTCATCAAGGTAAGACTTCTGAAGATACTCAAGTGATTAAAATGGGTATGGGTTTTGAGATGAATGTTGAAAAAAACTTAGCTCTAAGGATGGGATAAATGGACAATGTTAAAGTCATAAATTATATTTTCTTTAGCTTAAAAAAATGCATGTGAAAGAAAGCTTTCAAGGAAAACCTAAATTGTTGAAATGGGTGTGAAAAATATGAGGGTTAGAAAAGGAGAACCTAAACCTAGAAGAACGATTTTAGAGATTGTTAAATGATTTAGCTAAATCTTTAGTCTTGAAATAAATGATAGATTCCTTTACTGTGTTGCTTGCATATGTTAAGCTCTCTTGAAGCTCCAAGATCAACTAGCTAGGGGAGTTTGATTAAGTGGCTTAGCCTTGATTTAATAACATATAAGGTAAGGGATATGTATTTAAATTGTTTTTGATAAATGAATACAATGTTTTTGATGATGTTATGATCAATGTTTTCAAAAGTGTGCATGGGAAAAGAGCCCTTTGTATTATATGTTTTACCTTCAACTATATTTATTTTGAAATTGTTATTAACTGGTTTGAGAGTTATTAAATGTTGATAGCATATAAGGTGCTATGATTGATTTGTTATGTGAAATATTATGTGTGGTATGATTATACTCTCTTTTCTTATGTTGGACATGGAGCTTTTTAGGAAAAATGTTTTTATGTAGAACACTTAAGTGAAGACTTATAATAGCAACATTTCTGCTAACTATTGTGCACAACAAGACCACCCTAGCTAGGGGAAAAGTGGGGTAAATGATGCTAGCCTTGTGACCAGATAATAACACAAGCGATAATGAAGTTAGTAGGCTAGAGTGCGTTGACTATATGGGTTGGCCACCCATCATGTGTGACATGTTTGTATTTTGTACTTATTAAATTGCTCCACTAATATATTAAATTTTGATCATGATGCTTGGATTATTTGATATATTTTTGCAAGCTTTTCATTATTTAAATTTATATGAACATGCTGAAATTTTAAATATTTACTATGCTATGTGATTAGATTAAGTGTGGTAAAGTTTTGAAATGAGAAAAGCATCAAAATTTATAGATCTTGAATGAAGTCTGAATACTAGTTTCTTGTGTAGTGATACCGATCCCTTGTTTTTAATAAAAATGGTTCTTTTTCATATGATTTGATACATATGAATTTTGGTTTTTTGAAATATTATTATATCAATGTTTTATAAATAAGTTATGATGGGTTTTGAGTACATGCATGCATAGTTTTATGTTTTCAAACAAAATTGCATAGTTTCAAACTAAAATAGTATGGTTCATTAAATACTCTCCCATCAATGCTTGTTTCCCTTCGTTATCCCTTACTGAATATTTGTACTTATTCTTTCAAAATTCATGTTTTTGATTTTCAAAGCAAGAGTTAGCTGGATCGTAGAAAAGCAATTCTATACTTATTTATCATCATGGTAGGTGTTATTATGGCATTCACTAGGCCCCACCAACCTATATCACTTCGTTGTCCTGTAATGTTTTATTCTGTACTTGATAGAAGTTTAGTAGTGTTGATGTAGCCATTATATGGCAATGTGTTAAATACTTATGATGGTGAATGGATAAAAAAAACGCTAGCACTTGATGTTATAATATTGAGTTAAGGCACATTCAAAATATGTTAGGTGTTTGGATATGAATGGTATATGAATATGGTGGAATATTGCTACATGAGATGCATGTAAACCTATTTGATACGTGTATGACTATACGGCTTTCTTAGGCTTAGTGGGCTTGACCTATTGGGTCCTTACACTAGTCATGGCTCAGGATTGAGTTGTGACATAGTTGAAGAAATGCACTATAGAACTCATGAAGGTTACCATAAGACTTTCGAAAAAGTGAGCTTAGTTTTCTATAAGCCAGGCATGAGGAGGACTGTTCATGATTACATAAGGACCTGTGATACTTGTCAAAGGCAAAAGACTAAAAGTCTTAAACTTGTTAGACTGATACATTCGCTTTCAATTTCGATTGAAGTATGGATTGACATATCCATGGACTTTGTAGAAGGTCTTCCTAAATTAAATGGAAAGTTTGTGCTTTTTGTGGTAATAGATAGGTTTTGTAACTCTGCTCACTTTCTTCCAATTTCACATCCTTAGACTACTACTTCAATAGCTAAAGTCTTTTTTTAACATATATTTAAATTATATGGAATGCCCAAAAGCATTGTGTGTAATAAGGATGCCACCTTCACTAGTGTATTTTGGAAAGAGCTTTTTAAGCTGTAGGGAACTAGCTTCAATTTCAACTCATCCTACCATCCTCAAACAAATGGACAAACTGAAACCATTAACCGAGTAGCTAAAATGAATCTTTGTTGCTTCACAATTCATAGACCTTATGAATGGGTTCATTGGATACCTTGGGTGAAGTATTGTTGTAACACAAGTGTTCATTCTTCAACAAAAAGAACACCTTATGAAGTTGTTTACAACAAAACTCCTCCTACATTATTATATCTATGCTCCAGACACCTCAAAGGTGGAAGCTGTTGAACAAAAGCTAAAGAGTATATATCAAGTTATTTAAGAGTTACGAGAGCAGAAAAATATGTCCCAACAATGCATGAAAAAATTCTATGATGATCATAGAACTGAAAGGAGCTTTAATGTAAGATATCTTGTTTATCTCAAGTTTCAACCCTATCATCAAGTGTCAAAAGTATTGCAAAAAAATCTCAAGTTGTGTCCAAGATATTCTGGGCCATTCGAAGTCATTAAGAGAATTGGAGCGATGGCATATAAACTCAAGTTACCAAAAAATTCTAAACTTTATCTAGTGTTTCATGTTTTCATGCTTAAAAAAAGGTGATAACCAATGTAAATGTGACAACCTCACTACCTATATTCTAATAGATGACAGACCCATTGTTTCGACTCCACAAGCTATCCTCGATCATCATATAAAAAGGGGGAAAATGAACTATTAGTTCATTGGCAAGGCCTTTCTCCAGCTAATGCTATTTGGGAAGACCTTCAGGAACTTCAACTATGATTTCCAAATATGGTAGTTGAGGACAATGGTGTTCTTTATAGGGAAGGAATGTCATGTGCTAGCTTTGCCTATTGGAGTTATTTTCAAAGAATAAAAGAAATGTGTCCAGCTAGTAGTTTGACTAGTCTTAAGTTGTTGAGAAACAAGTGAAGTAGTTGCTAATTTTTATCTTTTTCTTGAGATAACTTCATTATTTGTTGCTAGGAATTAGAAAAACTTTGTTAAAGTCATTATTATAAATTGTTATTCTAACAATAAGGTTTATTTTTTTTACTCAATTTACTTGGTTCTTAGAGGTTTTTGACTCCCTTGAAGCAACCACCTTTTAGTAACTTGATAAAAATAGGCAGATGTAAGAAATTATATTCAGTATTTGCTCCTTGTTTTCCTCTTTCCTGTCTTGCTTTAAGGCTTGTTAATTTTGCACCTAACAACATATTTCCCAATTCACCGTATTTATGGATGGTTGAGTCACTATTTTGAAACTCACTTTTCAAATCAACAAGAAATAACTGGAGCTATAATGGTTAAGTTCTCAAGAGAAGGCCAAGCCAAATATTTTGGTGAACATGAAGCAAATGAGTTGATTCACACAAATATGGTATAGAATGCTAACTTATTTTCAAAAATAGATATGAGATATCCATTGATAATAGGACATTTGATCCTACGCATCATGATTATCTTACTATCATCCACTTCATTTATATGCTTGTTCAACATAATAAGGTCATTATTTTTTTAGCCTTACAATCTTTGTTGATTTAGAAGAGAATTTGAGTTGTTAAGATATTTTTTGGAATACTTAAGACCAACATTTGGAAACACTTTTGCATCTAGTGTTTGTTTTGACTACAGATTAAGCTAGAGTCCATGCAAATAACTATGTCGACCATAAAAAAAATGAAGATGAAAGATGGACATGCTAGTGTCCATGAGGGTAATGTCATAAAAAAGATGCATAGATTCCACTCGAAGAAGCAAGAGATGAAGGGCCTCTACAACAATGATAAATAAAAAAGGTAACAGTGGATCAACTTGTCAAAACCCTCGCTTCATCATAAATTCAAAGGCGGCAGACCTATTAATAAGAATGGAGGCCTATACGGTGGAAATACATTCATAGATCCAGGTACACCATTTCACACAAAAACCCATTTTCTTCATAACAATGAGGAAACCTTAGTCAACACAATTAAAACCTTTCTCAAAATCAAGTTTATGTACATTACTACCATTTTTTTGGAGCTATTTCATCATACCATGAATCACTTAATTAGTAAGCATAATCCCATCCATAATTTTACGTTTACTAACAATTGCACTCTAAGTGTCACCAATGACCATAATGATGATTAGTAGCAAGTGAAAAAAGGATGAACGAGTTAGTTTCACCTTTGGAATGTTCTAGAAAGCTTAACTTGGTAACTTAGATAAGAAATAGTTAAGAAGTCATCCTCTTCACCTTTCCTTTGAATACAAGTGTTTTTTCATTTTCTCTTCTTCTCAAGAAACTAGTGACACATTGTTAAGTAACACTGAGTTTTACTATGTCATTAAACCAAAATATCTATCCACAATCTAATATATGTAGTGGGCTAGCATGTTCTTCCCATGATGAATGCGTTCTTTTCATAATGGATGTGTTCTTTCCATTATGAATGTGTTCAATCCAGATATTCTCTTCCTGTGATTTCCAATAAACACTTTCTTCTTAACTACTTCATAGAGATATTTTGTCACATTTTGAGTGTTAAATTGGCTAAGTTTTTAAGATTTAGATTCAAAATTATGTGTTTTTAGTTGGTTTTTTAAAGTTTAGTTTAAATCATGTTGAGTTATTTTATTTTAGGTTTAAGTTAAATTGCTTTTAGTTTAGTTTTGTATTGATTTAGTTTTATACTTTCGTAGGTATAAAAATAAAAAGGTTTCAACAGGTGAAGAAGAGCGCATGAATGGCTAATGCTTTTTGTCTACATGTTTTAGTAATTTGAGCATAATTCTCATTCTAGAGATTTAAATGATGTGATTCTCAAGACATTGAAAAGCTAAGAGATAGGACTACAACTTTCACGTTTACCACTTTGCCCAATTCAGCTTAGACAATGGAAAAAATCACTTCACAAGTTGAATGATCGTAATAGAGGGCACATTGGGAGACAACATGTGTGGCGCTTTGATGCCAGAAAAAGTGAGGCCGCAGCACCATAAAGAAGATGCAGGAAAAAAATATAGCAAATGTGGCACCAGGAAAGTGAGGCTACCACGCCACATCAATGTGAGACCCTATCAAGCTCGATTAAAAGACGGTATTGTACCGAGTGGTACAATTAAGTTAAATCGAGCCTTGAATAGTTCAAATAGAAATGCTAAGAAGAATTTGAAAATTTTGAAACCCACAGAATGGTTTAGAATAGTGATTCGGAGTTCAAGGTCCAGTTTGGAGTCCATCAGGAAAATTGACCTATTAGGGACAAAACGATCATTTTACCATTTGATGATAAAATGGAGATTTCTAGCCAAGATTTGATCACATTTGACCAAGAATAATTATATGAAATATAATTATGATTATTGGAGTATAAAATGATGTTTAGTAATGAAAAATTGTGATTCTCGGTATTTTTAGAGTACAAGGGTAAAATGATAATTTTACCACTAGAAGACTAAACGAAAATTTTTATAAAATGATTTTTGCCCCATTTGGTTGATATTGATCAATATTAGTGTTATTTGATGTTGAAAAGTAGAAATAATGTGATTTCGGTACATTTCGGAGTATAGGGGTAAAATTATAATTTTTTCGCCTCGAGGGCAAATCGGTAAATTTTTCTCTCCAGCACTTGTCAAGACCAAGGGATTTTAATTGTGGTAGGATTGGATAAATACCAGAATATTTGTGGTGGAAAATTAAGAAGAAAAAGTCAAAAAGTTAAAAAATTGGGCCAATAAGCATGTGACACATGGCATGCTTGATTATTTTATTATTTTCTATAGAAATCAGCCCATTAAATCC
>NC_030851.1:9694733-9706190 GCF_000208745.1 Theobroma cacao | reverse complement strand
TACATGAGCCGGGTGTGATTATGATGATATTGATGTTTGTCTATCAAATTATGCATATCTAGACTTATGAAATGAAAGCTCATGAATGTGATATATGGTTGACATATATGTGAAATTTGATACATTGCACTTTGGGAATTTTCATGAGTTTTATGTTGAGTTTGTTGGTTTAGTAGGATGGCCTTTTTGTTGAATGAAGGGAAACTTTTCTCTTGTTGCTCTGTTTCGCTGCAACGAGAAACTTTCTGTCTATTTTGCTAACTTGTGGGTTTTTGCCATATTTCTCATTTCTTTGGTACCATAGTTGAGCATGAATTTTTGTAAAGTGATTTACTCATGTGGGGTTTACACGAAGGGTTTAAAGGAGCTAAAACAATTGCATGGTTTTGAGAAAATGAATGCATCATGATTTCAATAAGCATTCCTTATGGTATGCTTGTTCCCTTCTTGTTCACTCACTGAGTATTGTACTCACGTTTTATAAAAATTCATGTTTTCAGATCAGGTGACTGTTGGATCCTAGATCGAGGAGTCCCCATAGTGCATCTCCTGGGTATGTGTCTGGCATTCGATAGTAATCCCTTTTATTGTAAATGTCTCCGCTGGAAGTCATGGGTCATTTTGTATTGTGAATACAATCTAACAATGTGAATATGTGTATGCAATGTAAATTGCTAAATACATGATTGGTATAGTGCATGTATATTATTATCAATAATGCCATTGTGTTTTGGCTATGTTCACACCCGGGAAAAGGTGTGTGTGTGTGTGTGTGTATGCATGATATGATAAATTTGTTAAGCAAAGGTAAATGGATAGGCTTGCTTGGGCTTAGTGAGCTATGCTCATTGAGCTCATGCGCCAGTCATGGCCAGGGAAATTGGGTCGTGAAAATCAATATCTCAAACACTTTAGTTCCGAACTTTACCAGAAGTAAGTCTTTTTATAGTCTATTTATAGGCTCTTTGGGAGCAATTGAAGAAAAAAAGTTTCAACTAAGATTTCTTTGAAGAAAAGTGGCCACCAAGCACCTAAGAAAGCTAGAAAGATTGTGAAAGATTGAAGATTGAAGATCCAACAATCTTTAGTTTTATGCTCTTTTCTTTTCTTTTTTGTTATTCTTGAATTGTTACTATGGTTAAATTTCTTTGGGTTATACTTTTATTATTTAGCGTGAACTAAAATTTTCTATCTAGGATTGCAATTGAACTCAACATATAGTTTGGATTTTTAATTTCTCTCTTGCTTATGATCAATGGAATATGAGTTGATTATTCTAATTTTGTGTTTAATGCTTTTGATTGCTTGATCACCAATTAAACTGATCTGGAAACCTAAATGCAACATGAAAAAGGGAATTTAGTGTAGGTCATGGATGGAATAGCATAAGTTCAAATTCACTTAGTTGATTGGGTAATTTGATTTGCATATAGGATATGAATATACCTATATGTCTTATATAGCCAGGATTAAAGCCTGAGCTTAATGAATTTATCTTTAATTCAATTCTCATAGGAATATAGTGAAATGATTAAGATAAATATTTTTATAATAACATCGGAAGAGACTTATAATTAATTTGAGAATTTTAAGTTAGCAACTCAATCCATTTAGTAAGTCAAGAGAGAGATAGAGACAAAATTTAGATGAAGTAATGAAAGATATTGTAATTCTAAGCTTGTTTATTGATTAATTTTTCTAGTTCAGATTTGTCATCAGTTTTTAGATTCAGTTTAGCTATTATTTAGTTTTAGTTTTTCTTTTAGTTAATTACTGTATTTCGTTTGTTTAAATAAGATTAGATTGTGATACTTTTAGTACTTAACAAAAGTTAGTACAATTTTCTGTGGGATTCAACACTGTATTTATCATTATATTATTTGTTAACGTTACATGCACTTGCATGGTAAACTTGACAATAGCAACCGCTTTTACCTACTATATGTAGGAGCCTTGGTCATTTGTAAAGGGGACACTAGAAATTCAACAAACTCTATCTCTAAGATATTCTCTTTTAAGCTCTCTTTAAATTTTTCCCAAATATTTTTTTTCTTATTTAGCTCTTTCTCCACTACACTTTCTTTACTTTTTTTTTTCTAATTTGTATTTCTTACCTCTTATCAACATTTCAAAGACTACTCTACTCTTTCTCTTAATTTATTGCCTTTAGCACAACTCACTTTATTTATCATTACACAACCTCTCTTTTTGCCATAAGAACCATTTACACTTGCAATACTAGTGTCTGTTGGTGTATTTTCAAAATCAAAGGTTATATCATATAATGAAAAGCTATCTTAGCTCAAAGGTTATGTAATATAAAGTGACATAGTGTGACTATTAGATTGTAGGAAGGTTTTCATGTGAATGGTTATGTCTCTTGGTAAAATAACATCTAAAGGTTATGAGACAAATTGAAAAAACACCATAGCTCAAAAGTTTAAATATGAAAAGTTATTGTTTCAAATTATAACTCAAAGATTATATTTTATGAAATAAATGGTTGTCCTTTTATAGGGTGATTATTGAAACAACCTTTATCCCAAAGTTGTGTCTTGCAAAATGTAAAGATGTTTTTTAGACAAAAGTGGTGCCTTAAAGAAAGGGTTGTGTCTTTGAAAAAGAGACACTTGGAAGCTTATATGAAGGGTTTGTTGCCAACCATTTTGATACATCAAATCAAAAACAAAACAAGAACAGAAAAATTAAGAGTAACAAAAGTGTTGTGTTCTATTAACATAAACACTTAAGTTCCCATCAAATATAAAAGCGTTTAAATTCCTTATAAACTACTTGCTGTAGAAAGTAGGCTCTAAGGCTAAATAACTTTGCAAACCCTTGAGTTTATATAACGATCTACTCTCATAAAGTGCAAGATGAAGTTAGACGTTGATTTCATTGTATCCCTAAAACAATTCACATTATTCCTTTTTACATACCAAGTGGTGAGAGTGAAATAAATTTTAAAAATATCATTTATTAAAAGGCTCATCTTGAAATCAATTTTACCGATTCCTTAAATTCCATTTAAAACCCATTTTCACCAACAATGTCTTTAATAATTGGGTGAAGGTAAGGTTACATTTACTCTCTATCATTTGTAAGCCAAACTTTTTTATTGTTTCAACTAGATAGTTTATGTTCTAACTCGTGGTGATTGTGTTTTCAACTGTATGAACGATGACAAAGCCACCCATATACAGTAGGACTTGCAAGCAAATTTTTCCCATATTTTGTATAGTTGAGCCAAGTGTTTGGGAAAGACCGAGCCACTGAGACAATTGTTGAATCACCTCTTGGTGTTGTTTAGGAAATTGCAAATGAAGAAAATTCGAAAGCGACTGACACTACTTGGGGAGACGTTTTATGACTTGGATATGCTGCCTTGGACAACATGGAATCGGATGCCTCAAGGAGTGTCAGCCACAATCTAGTGGAAAAAGCCAACTGCAACACTAAAAACTATTGATTTTTTTAAAATATTATAAAGAGAAATCACAACACTTATCTGAAATGTACGAAAAAATTTTCAGGAAAGAGATAAATTGAAAATAAGGAATTGAAGATGATTTTCATCATTGCATTAAACGTATTTATACACAATCATTGAGAGGATAAGAACAAGAAAATAGTTAATCTAAAAATAAAGGATCAAAGACAACATATATCATTCAAATAACTGTTGTCTTTAATGGCTCACAATATGTGACCTTTGTTACAGCATAATTAAAAAATAAAATTTTAAGTCATGTGGTTGACATGTGGACATCTTCATCTTTCAAGTACTTATGCCACCTCTACAACCGAGACTTCAATTTCCATTGAAAACAGGGACATCTCTCCGCCAAGACCATCACATGTTGCAGCTCCAAAAAGGATGAGATGTAGGAGATCCATTTGTTAGGATGCTGCTAAATAGGAGTTCACAAGTATTGTTACATCAATTGGGAGTTGGATTGATGGTTCTGGAGAGCATATTTCTAAACTAGCCTAGGGGGATGTAAGTAAGTAGTTTTAATTTAATTTTATTTTTTTTGAAGAATAAACATGCACCTTCATATAACTTCAACAGCACAATCCATACAAGGAGTTCTATAACTGAACAAAATCTTCAAAAATATGAACATTAGATTGTTGAAAATGCATGAAAAAACTAAAAGCCAAATGGATCAAACAGTACTTTCTGCGCTTGCTAGATGAAGTCTTGGACCCACACTTACAAGGCTTGCCCCAAGGTGTATGCGAAGTCTTCCCATAACTCCGACTACTTTTACTTCGACCCTCGCCACCACCAATATAAGGATGTTAGATTCATCGCCAGTCGCCTTAAAACACCTTGATAATGTCTTTGTTTAAACTTTATTTTCCTAGAGCCTTAACCTTAATAATGGAAATGATGTTGCTGTCGTAACGTGCGGGTCGGGAACCCGTCCGCCAGACGCGAGCAAAAATTAAAATCTGTTAGGAGTCGCCACCAATCCTTTTTTTTTTATTTAAGTGTGATTGGTCACCTATTAATTCGATTCTAATCGATGAAATCTTAAATTAATTTTAGGTTCGTCGAAAGAATGAGAACTAATCCACGTTTTTTAGAGATGGTTTCGGGAGTGCGGTTACTCACGGAGAAGGGTTAGCACCTCCGTGGCGCCTGTTCCATGAACAGTACTATTTAATCTTAAGTTATCTTAATATAGCATTTTCTTAGTTTAATCTCTATTTTATTAATTAAATTTTTTATTGAANATTAATTTTAGGTTCGTCGAAAGAATGAGAACTAATCCACGTTTTTTAGAGATGGTTTCGGGAGTGCGGTTACTCACGGAGAAGGGTTAGCACCTCCGTGGCGCCTGTTCCATGAACAGTACTATTTAATCTTAAGTTATCTTAATATAGCCTTCTCTTAGTTTAATCCCTACTTTATTAATTAAATTTTTATTAAATTGACAGACTGAATTTTTTTATTTGGTTTTACGTATGCACATGATGCAAGTGTAAAATGATGTCATGACTCGTTTATTTTAAATAATGGGGTCAGTAATCTTTTATTGAAAAATTATTCGAAGACCATCCTAACGCTTTGGTGAAGTCTCGAAATTCTCCTCACCTAGAGATATCCCCGGAAGAACTCGTCTCTACAAGCTCTTCGGGAAAATCCCATCATCGGGACTCCCACACCATTTGCAAGGTAAATATGGCATGCTATGACAGGATAAAATGATGATATCTACATTCACGCGTTTATTGATTTAGGTGTTTAAAAAAATTTTGGATTATTTATTATTTATTATTTTTTTATTTATATATATTTTATTTTTTGGTTTTCTATTTAAATCCATATTCGTTGTTGGTTAATTTCTTTACTTGATTACAAAGCTTATCTAATAAATAATTAATTAATTTTTAAACGATTGAATTAACTTTATTTAGTAATATTTATTTAAGCTCATTAACTAATTAATTCGAATGTAACAAAATTTCCTTACATATATTATTTTTTAACAACGACTATTTGACTTAATGGGTTTTGAAATGTAGAGTTCAGATTTATCCCGACGCTTCGGTGAAAATCCGTCTCAAACTTCGCACCCGAAAAACATCCACCTGAAAGAGGCAACTCTTTACCCCTTTTAGGTGGTAATACTCAAATAATTGTTCCAATTATATTATTTATTTATTATTTATTTATTATTATAAAAAATATATATATTCGCGTCATGAATTATTATTATTATTATTATTTTATTATTTGCAAGCCTCAAATATATTTATAATATTAATATTTTTTATTCACTTATTATCGTTATTGTTGTTATTTATATATTTTTATTTTTATTATTTTTATATTTTTATTTAAGCTCAGCAAACAATTAAATAAACTGGATAAGCCCAAATCCACAAGAAACGGGTAAGGCCTCACCTTGCTTGGGCTAGAATGATGGCCCAAGTTGTCTGGGCTGCACGAAAGTGTCCCAAGCTTGCTTCCTTAGTCCGTCTGGCCCTCCCTTAAACGCACCGCTTTGGGGCTCTAGGGACTCCCTCAAACGACGTCGTTTAGGCGTTGATCTTTTAAATTCCTCACTCCACTAAAACGACGCCGTTTAGACCCTAAACTCGAGTATATAAATCATATTTTTGGCATTTCTTTTCATTTTCAGATTTCATTTTCTTTCTCTAGTCGCACCCTCTCTAACTTCTCTCTAACACCTTTCCTCTTCGCAGGCGCCGGCGTCCCGTCCCCTTTGGCTTCTCTCTAGTCGGCGGCCCAGACGTTCCTCCCTCTCTCCCTCGAAGTCTTCTCCCCTTCCGATTGACGGATCTGGCACTCCCTGGTTCGGTCGACGGTGACCTAGCCGGGTTTAGGCCTTCCCCTGCCGGTGGCCGGCGCTCCACAGATCCAACCTTCCCTTCACCGATCACCGATCTCTCTCTCTCAAACCGAACCGAATCCCTCGTTGAAACCCCGATTCGATTTTTGGCTCCCCCCTTTTTGATTGATTGAATTTTTTTGTTTTTTTGTGTGGCTAGGTAGCTTCTGCTGATAGATTTTTTTGATCTTTGATTTTTTTTCCCCTGGTATTTGGTTTTGCAGGATCCTTAAAAAGCCGGGTTGTCCAAAAATTTGGACAACCCGGCGATGGGGTTCTGGCACCAGGGAGTTGGTGGCCAGAAACCCCATCACGTGTGGTGGTTTGGGGAATGATGGCTGGGCGTACGCCCAGCCATCCCCCTTTTTCTTTTGTTATTTCATTTATTTTTGATTATTTTGTTTCATTATAATTTAACATTATTTATTTATTTATTTGTTTTAGGTGTCTACAGTTGCCCCTCTTTGTACATTCTTGAGAATCAAGAATAGTGCAAAGACGTAGACACCGCATTTGGCTTATCTCGAAGGCAGTTGGTTTAATCAAATCGACCTAGACTCGACTTATCTCAAAATAAGTTCGATTTAAACAAAAATGAAATTTCTAGACTTGATCTGGGCTTGACCCATGTTAGAACAAATTCGATTAAAATTCCCAAACTTAATCTTGGCTCGACCTATCTCACAATAGGTTCGATTTAAATAAAATTAAAATTCTTAGATTTAATCTAGGCTCGACCTATCTCACAACAGGTTCGATTTAAACAAAATTAAAATTCCTAGACTTAATCTAGGCTCGACCTATCTCACAACAGGTTCGATTTAAACAAAATTAAAATTCCTAGACTTAATCTAGGCTCGACCTATCTCACAACAGATTCGATTTAAACAAAATTGAGATTCCTAGACTTAATTTAGTCTTGACTTATCTCACAACAGGTTCGATTTAAAAATTGAAATTCTCATACTTAATCTAGGCTCGACCTATCTCACAACAGGTTCGATTTAAACAAAATTAAGATTCCTAGACTTAATCTAGGCTCGACCCATCTCATAACAGGTTAGATTTAAATATTAAAATTTCTAGACTTAATCTAGGCTCGACCTGTCTCACAACAGGTTCGATTTAAACAAAATTAAAATTCCTAGACTTAATCTAGGCTCGACCTATCTCACAACAGGTTCGATTTAAATAAAATTAAAATTTCTAGACTTAATCTAGGCTCGACCTATCTCACAACAGATTCGACTTAAATAAAATTAAAACTCCTAGACTTAATCTAGGCTCGACCTATCTCACAACAGGTTCGATTTAAAAATTGAAATTCCTAAACTTAATTCAGGTTCGACCTATCTCATAACAGGTTCGATTTAAATAAAACTAAAATTTCTAGACTTAATCTAGGCTCGACCTATATTAGAACAGGTTCGATTTAAAAATTTCCTTAATACTAACTTAATTGGATTAACATGAAATGAAAAGACTCAAATCCTTCCATTAAAGTTTTACAATCTCAACATTTTAGGTCGAGTGAATTTCGACATTCAAAGCTTGGGACATGAATTAATTTTGATTCCTGTCGAGTGCATGGCTAGACATGTATGCATGATTGACATGATAGAATGCTTTTCATGTTTATGATTCATTAGGGCTCCAAAACCCTTCTTTTGCTTCATCTGATTTTTCAATGTAACTTTCGATCTTCTTTGCCTGTTTTCTTTCCTTTTGGAGAATTAAGGTAACTCCAGATTCTCCCTAAGTACCCTCTCTTTTGACGTTTGACTTTGCCTTAGGTTCAGGGCTCTGCCATTCTTTTTTTCATCATTAAGTCTTTTGCTGAACAATGAGTGTAATTTCTTGCTTAATCAGTTTATTTCTTTTACCAATCATCATTCATTTCTATGACAATCACTATGTGAATCATGGGATGGTAAATAACGAAAGGGTTAAAATAAAGAGGCGAAAAAGAATTTCATATATGAGGAATCAAATAGTTCAAGGCAAACAGAATTTACAGGGCAAACATTAGATCTTTAAGTAATGAACACTCAGACCACTAAGAGAAAACAATCTGATATTCGACTTCAAGAATTGTCCTTATTTGATGCTTTGAGCAAATCTGTAGGTTGCAGACTCCCTAGCTTCCCCTATTTTATGAGATTGCGGAGCTCCATTCATGGTGTATTTTTACCTCAACCTTGTGTCCCGTTTAGGCTGACATTTTCAAATTCCATTCCAACTTCCTGCTTTTTGGCCTCAAGCCGCCCTTTTCGGGTTTTCAGCATGAGCCTTCTCTTTTAGGTACGAGCTGCCCTTTTCGAGTTTTCAGCACGAACCCCTTCCGTTTTTTTTTTTAAGCATAATACTTCTTCACCGCATCCGCATTTATCGGATTAGGCATATCTCCCCCATCCATGTCAGCCAAAATCAAAGCTCCTCCTGAAAAAGCCTTCTTTACCACGTATGGTCATTCCCAATTCGGCATCCACTTTCCTCAAAAATCAGTTTGATTATGGAGTATTCTCTTAAGAACCAACTCTTCTTCTCGGAATTGCCTGGGACGAACGTTTTTCTCGTATGCTCGCATCATCCTTCGTTGGTACATCTGGCCATGACAAAGAGCCGCAAGCCTTTTTTCCTCAATCAGATTCAATTGTTCGTAGCGAGAGCGGACCCACTCAGCATCTTTCAATTCTGTTTCCATCAACACCCTCAATGATGAGATTTCTACTTCAACAGGTAGAACTGCTTCTGTACCGTATACTAATGAGTACGGAGTTGCCCCGGTGGAGGTACGCACAGAAGTTCGATATGCATGCAAGGCAAAAGGAAGTTTCTCATGCCAGTCTTTATAAACTTCATTCATCTTTTCGATAATCTTTTTGATATTTTTGTTGGCTGCCTCTACCGCTCCGTTCATCTTCGGACGGTAAGTTGTCGAGTTATGATGCTTGATCTTGAATTTAGTGCAAACCTCTTTCACCATCGCACCATTCAAATTGCTTGCATTATCAGTAATGATCCTTTCCGGCAACCCATACCGACATATGATCTCCTTTTGGATGAACTTGCACACCACTTTTTGTGTCACATTGGCATAGGAAGCTGCTTCTACCCATTTCGTGAAATAATCAATGGCCACCAATATGAATCGATGTCTATTAGAGGCTTTTGGCGTAATAAGTCCAATCACATCCATTCCCCACATTGAAAATGGCCAAGGTGCTGTGAAAACATGCAATGGAGCTGGTGGAGCATGGATTCTATCAGCGTATACTTGACACTTGTGACATTTTCGAGCAAAGTTTATGCAGTCTGACTCCAATGTCAACCAATAATAACCAGCTCTCATAATTTGTCTAGCCAACATATGTCCATTAGCATGAGCTCCACAAGTTCCTTCGTGGACTTCTTTCATTATTTTGTTGGCTTTCGCAACATCCACACATCTCAAGAGTACTTGATCTCAACTCCTTTTGTAGAGCACTTCTCCGCTAAGGAAGAAACCCATTGCTAATCTTCAAAGAGTTCGTTTGTCATTGTCCGTGACATTCTCAGGATATGCCTGGTGCTTGATGTATTGCATGATATCATGATACCACGGCTTACCATCAACCTCTTCTTCAATATTCAAGCAGTGTGCGGAGACTTCACGGACTTCTAAATCAAAAGGGCGTACATCAGGCGCCTCTTTTATTTTGAACATCGTTGCGAGGGTGGCCAAGGCATCAGCAATCTGATTCTCTTCTCGAGGCAAATGGTTGAAGTTGATTTCTTTGAACTGTTTGCTTAATTCTATAACCAGCTTTTTATATAGAACTAGTTTAGAATCTCTAGTTTCCCATTCGCCTCTCATTTGACATATCACTAAAGTCGAATCTCCGTAAACATCTATCGCGTCAGCCTTCATCTCAATTGCTGCTTGTAATCCCATTACCAACGCCTCATACTCCGCCATATTGTTAGTACAATTGAAATTCAATCTCGCCATGGCTGGATAGTACTTTCCATTTGGAGAAATCAACACTGCCCCAATTCCATGCCCCAAAGCATTGGATGCTCCATCAAAATACACCTTCCATGGATTAAGTTCATTGGGACCAACCTCTTCTATATGCAAGACGGCCATCAAATCTTCATCTGGAAAATCGAAACTTACAGATTCATAATCCTCATTAGCTCGATCTGCAAGGAAATCAGCAACGGCGCTCCCTTTGATTGATTTTTGGGACACATACATAATGTCATACTCAGACAATAGCACTTGCCATCGAGCTAGTCTTCCGGACAGGCAGGGTTTTTCAAAAATATACTTGATGGGATCTAATTTCGCCACCAACCATGTTGTGTGATACAACATATACTGTCGGAGCCTCTGGGATGTCCATGCTAACGCACAATACATCTTTTCAAGCGCAGAATATTTGGACTCATACTCCATGAATTTCTTGCTCAAGTAATATATGGCCTGTTCTTTCTTCCCAGTTTCGTCATGTTGCCCCAGTACATATCCCATTGAATTCTTGTTCACAGTCAAATACAAAATAAGAGGTTTTTCGACTGTCGGTGGCACCAGCACCGGTGGATTTGTGAGATATTCTTTGATTTTATCAAAGGCTATTTGATATTCTTCATTCCACTCTCCTGGGTCTCGTTTTCGAAGCAGCTTGAAGATTGGATCGCATTTGCAAGTGAGCTGGGATATAAATCGAGCAATATAATTCAACCTCTCTAAAAATCCTCTCACTTCTTTTTGCGTTTTGGGAGGTGGTAGCTCTTGAATAGCTCGTATTTTATCCGGGTCCACTTCAATTCCTTTTTCACTTACTATAAACCCCAACAATTTTCCAGAAGTTACACCGAAAGTGCATTTTGCAGGATTCAACTTGAGCTGACACTTTCGCAATCTCTCGAACAGTTTCTTGAGATTGGCAGTATGATCCCTTTCTGTATGAGATTTTGCAATCATGTAATCCACAAATACCTCTATCTCTTTATGCATCATATCGTGGAACAAAGCTACCATTGCCCTTTGGTAGGTAGCGCTTGCATTCTTCAATCCAAATGGCATTACTTTGTAACAAAACGTTCC
>NC_030851.1:9691605-9694648 GCF_000208745.1 Theobroma cacao | reverse complement strand
GTTCCCCACATGGTCACGAACGTTGTTTTTTCCATATCTTCGGGTGCCATCTTAATCTGATTGTAACCAGAAAAGCCATCCATGAATGAGAACAAAGCATGTTTTGCTGTGTTGTCCACAAGAGTATCAATATGTGGCAAAGGGAAGCTATCCTTCAGACTCGCTCTGTTCAAATCCCTATAATCGACGCACATTCGAACTTTTCCATCCTTCTTAGGAACTGGAACTATATTAGCCACCCATTCAGGGTACTTAGCCACCTCTAAAAATCCAGCATCGAATTACTTTTTTACTTCCTCTTTAATCTTCAGCAACATTTTTGGCTTCATCCTTCTCAACTTCTGTTTAATAGGCTTGTAATCTGGTTTCAAAGGTAACTTGTGAACAACCATGTCAGAATTAAGACCTGGCATATCCTGATATGACCATGCAAACACGTCCACATATTCACGGAGCAATTCTTCTAGCTTCTACCGTTCATCAGATGACAGCGAGGTGCCAATCTTTAACCTCTTTCTTCTCTTCCCCATTTTCGAGGTTAATCATTTCTGTGAGTTCTTGATGAGGTAAAATCTTTTTTTCCTCCTGTTCCAACATTCTCGACAAAACAGGGGGTAAGCCATAGTCATCCACCTCATCTTCGTTTTTCAATTCATCAACGTTCGAAATCATCTCAAAATCGATATTCAAATCGTTGTCTAGATTGTCTTCGTGTTCATTATTTAAAGACATGCAAACAGGTAAAGTTGGACGCGTGTATGGGCAAGTATTTATTGGTTAAAAGAATAGATGAAAGGACATATGCAAAAAGATTGATGAATTATGAAACACATTATGCATTGCCATTTATTTAAATGATGAAGGTAACAGAAAACCCTACTTAAACAAGAAATTACTCTTAACACCCTGGGCATAGGCATTTAGATAAAATTGTCAATTACATTTCTGAAGACTTAAAGATGATGGGCAATTCTGTGGCTGTCCAATTGCTTAGCTCTTCTCCTAGCAGTACTGGATACACCATAGGGATCTTCTCGTTAGGTTCTTCACCTTTGATCATATGGATTGATAGCTCACCAAACATCCGTGGTACCTGATTGACCTCGTCCGATGCCTTGCACCCCACGAATCGAAAGGTTTCATACAAGAAGGGAATTGTCTTTTTCCTAAATTCTTCCTCCTCACCTTCTTCATAAAACTTGATTTCTGACAAATCCATCAACTCTTGCAACTTAAGGCGAAAGCCATCACAATTTTGAATGGAATGTCCAACAACCGCCATATGAAATTTGCAAGAAAGGGTGGGATCATGTTCTACTTCTTTTATCTCTATCGGTTCTGGAGTGATGGCTTTGATTTTGGACAACGCCTCAAACACTCTATCCATCAGTGTTCGAATCTCGTCAACATTCTTTTTCACCCTTCGAATCATCCCTTCACGTATTGCATTCACTGTCGGACCTCCATGGTTAGGCAAGGGATTCCCATCAACACTTGAACTGTCTTTTTTGGTAAAATTTAAAAGTCCTGCCTTAATGAGTGCTTGAACTTTATGTTTTAAAGCAGTACAATTCTCGATGGAGTGCCCTTGAATTCCAAAATGGTAATCACAATGTGCATACGGGTCATACCATTTCGAGAAAGGTGGTCGAAGTGGTTCTAAAGGGGTTCGAGCAAGGAGTCGATTTTCTATGAGTTGTGGCAGCAATGTAGTGTAAGGGACTAGAATAGGATCAAACTTTGGTTTTTCTAGGGTAGTTTTAGGTCCTCTTTGACCATGACCAGGATTATTGGTTGAAGCTATCGGTCTTAGTGGTGGAGTTTGTGGAAGAATATTGGTTTGAAATGTCGGTTGCGGGGCAGGTTGGTACACATATGGGTTTTGTGTGATATTGCCTATGTTCGAATAGGAAGGTTGGTATGGGGTATACAGGTAATATGGGTTAAAGTTGTGGGCTTGTTGGCTGTCTTGAGCGACTGCTTGCACATCCCCTTCTTTCTTCTTGGGCGTGTTCCCTCTCTTTGAGCTGGCAACTTCATGCCCTTCAATTTTTCCACTTTTGATAGCTCCTTCTATTATTTCTCTCGATAAGACCAAATCTACAAAGTTTTTTGTGGCATTGCCGATCAAGCACTCATAGAATGGAGCTCGGAGCGTATTTATGAACAAAACAGTCATCTGCTTATCAGTGAGAGGTGGCTGAACTTGCGCTGCTATATCTCTCCACCTTTGGGCATATTCCTTGAAGTTCTCGCTTTGTTTCTTTTCCATAGTCTGCAATGACAACCGATTAGGGGCTAATTCAGCCACATGCTTGTATTGGGCTATGAAGGCTCTTGCTAAGTCTTTCCAAGTCTTAATACGATTTCGATCTAGCTGTACGTACCACCGAGCAACTGACCCAATCAAGCTGTCTTGGAAAAAATGGATCAGTAACTTATCATCGTGAGACTGTGCAGCCATCTTCCGACAATACATGGTAATATGTGCCATGGGACATTTTGTTCCGTCATATTTTTCAAATTTTGGAACCTTGAACTTGGCAGGGATCAATACATCCGGCACTAAGCATAGCTCGGTTGCATCCATGGTACCAAACCTATCAACTCCTTCGATAGCACGAAGACGTTCTTCCAACAGATCATACTTTTTCTGGTCTTTTTCATTTTCTCCTGTTTGTGACGAGTCATTTCTTAGTTTTTCTTGTTCTTTTGGATTGTCTAAATCTGGGACATGTATTGGTTTAGCAGGATTTATCCCAAAATATGGCCCAAATTGCTCGTGAGTCGATTGATGGCCCAGCGGGGGTGGTGCATTGTAATAAACAGATGGCATCACTTGAGGGTGGACCCTTTGAGAGGTTTAGGCATGTGGTGGAGTGAACCCTTGGGGATAGGATGGATCATCCCTTTGGTTTTCACTGTCTTGTGCTGGTGGGGTTTTTGACGGAGCTGGCTCTTCAATCGCTCTTTTTCTTTTACTGAAACTCATCATCAATTCCATCATCTTTGCTAACTGTTCTCTCATTTCTTCCTGAGCTCT
>NC_030851.1:9681293-9690802 GCF_000208745.1 Theobroma cacao | reverse complement strand
GACCAATAATTTCACACTCCCCTTATCCTAAATTTCCCGCAATTATTAAAAATAGTGAAGTAATAATAGCAAAATAAATGAATGCATTAAACAAAATATGCAAAATTGATGCTAGGGAAAACAGCAAATTATTTAAGGCTTAAGATAACTTATGATTAATTAATGGCTTGACTCTCGATATCCCTAGTGGAGTCGCCATCTGTCGTAACGTGCGGGTCCGGGAACCCGTCCGCCAGACGCTGGCGAAAATTAAAATCTATTAGGAGTCGCCACCAATCTTTTTTTTACCTAGGTGTGATTGGTCACCTATTAACCCGATTCTTAATCGACGAAGTCCTAAATTAATTTTAGGTCCGTCGAAAGAACGAGAATTGATCCACGTTTTTTAGAGATGGGTTCGGGAGTGTGGTTACTCACGGAGAAGGGTTAGCACCTCCGTGGCGCTCGTTCCACGAACGGTACCATTTAATCTTAAGTTATCTTAATATAGCCTTCTCTTAGTTTAATCCCTACTTTATTAATTAAACTTTTATTAAATTGACAGACTGGGTTTTTTTATTTGGTTTTACGTATGCACATGATGCAAGTGTAAAATGATGTCATGACTCGTTTATTTTAAATAATGGGGTCAGTAATCTTTTATTGAAAAATTATTCGAAGACCATCCCAACGCTTTAGTGAAGTCTCAAAATTCTCCTCACCTAGAGATATCCCCGGAAGAACTCGTCTCTACAAGCTCTTCGGGGAAATCCCATCATCAGGACTCCCGCACCATTTGCAAGGTAAATATGGCATGCTATGACAGGATAAAATGATGATATCTACATGCACGCGTTTATTGATTTAGGTGTTTAAAAAAATTTTAGATTATTTATTATTTATTATTTTTTTATTTATATATATTTTATTTTTTGGTTTTCTATTTAAATCCATATTCGTTGTTGGTTAATTTTTTTACTTGATTACAAAGCTTATCTAATAAATAATTAATTAATTTTTAAACGATTGAATTAACTTTATTTAGTAATATTTATTTAAGCTCATTAACTAATTAATTCGAATGTAACAAAATTTCTTTACATATATTATTTTTTAACAACGACTATTTGACTTAATGGGTTTTGAAATGTAGAGTTCAAATTTATCCCGACGCTTCGGTGAAAATTTATCTCAAACTTCGCACCCGAAAAATATCCACCCGAAAAAGGTAACTCTTTACCCCTTTTAGGTGGTAATACTCAAATAATTGTTCCAATTATATTATTTATTATTATTATTTTTCATTATTTATTTATTTATTATTTATTTATTATTTATATATTCGCATCATGAATTATTATTATTTTATTATTTACAAGCCTCTAAATATATTTATAATATTAATATTTTTTATTCACTTATTATCGTTATTGTTATTATTTATATATTTTTATTTTTATTATTTTTATATTTTTATTTAAGCTAAGCAAACAATTAAATAAACTGGATAAGCCCAAAACAACAAGCCCAAATCCACAAGAAACGGGTAAGGCCTCACCTTGCTTGGGCTAGAATGATGGCCCAAGTTGTCTGGGCTGCACGAAAGTGTCCCAAGCTTGCTTCCTTGGTCCGTCTGGCCCTCCCTTGAACGCACCGCTTTGGGGCTCTAGGGACTCCCTCAAACGACGTTGTTTAGGCGTTGATCTTTTAAATTCCTCACTCCACTGAAACGACGCCGTTTAGACCCTAAACTCGGGTATATAAATCCTATTTTTGGCCTTTCTTTTCATTTTCAGATTTTATTTTCTCTCTCTAGTCGCACCCTCTCTAACTTCTCTCTAAAACCTTTCCTCTTCGCCGAAGCCGACGTCCCGTCCCCTTTGGCATCTCTCTAGCCGGCGGCCCAGACATTCCTCCCTCTCTCCCTCGAAGTCTTCTCCCCTTCCGATCGACGGATCTGGCACTCCCTGGTTCGGTCGACGGTGACCTAGCCGGGTTTAGGCCTTCCCCTGCCGGTGGCCGACGCTCCACAGATCCAACCTTCCCTTCACCGGTCACCGATCTCTCTCTCTCAAGCCGAACCGAATCCCTCGTTGAAACCCCGATTCGATTTTTGGCTCCCCCTTTTTTGATTGATTGAATTTTTTTGTTTTTTTATGTGGCTAGGTAGCTTCTACTGATGGATTTTTTTGATCTTCGATTTTTTTTTCATTTATTTTTGATTATTTTGTTTCATTATAATTTAACATTATTTATTTATTTATTTGTTTTAGGTGTCTACAGTTGCTATTGCACTAATTGCGATACCCTTACTGGCTCTTTATTCCAAAAACTTTGATGTTTTATAGAAGCTACCATACATTACTGACCATTTCTTTAGAGTTCTATATACATGATTTGCCCTAACTGTATCTGCCTAAAATATTATACTACCACTACTAAAAACGAGATAAATCATTGTGAGATGTGGGAGAACTATGGGCCTAACTAATAACTAGAGAAAAAGACAACATAAGAACAAAGTGATTTCACTACAACATTTTTACCCTTTTATTGCAAAATTTTAGTTGCATTTTTTCTTATGTAACTAAATTCATCATATTACTCTTAATACACTTCATTTAATTACACTATTTGAAGTGTAATCCCATAAAAAAATTAAAAAAGTGAAAAACCCACAAAATAAAAGCAGCCAACAGCTTAATATAAAACAAACAAAAGCCCCTTGCCTTTTACGTGGTCAAATAGACTATATTCTTGAAAAATCCCTCTAGCTCTGCCCTGCTGCTTTCACTTTTCATGATTCTAGAAAATGCCAAACAAATGAAGAGTTGATGATGTCAACCAACTCAAATGGATTTGTGTCACATGCGTAGTCCTAGACGCGTTCCTATATTTGAGCTTGCCCATTTCAATTCCTAGGTGCTCTGCTCCGTACAAATTATTTGATCTACTCTCAATTTTGCTAAGACAGGTAAATCTCTTTTTCTCGATTCATCAATTCTCTTTTTCTTTCTTTGGCTACTAAAAACATTCTCGGTTGACACAGATCTAAAGATATCCTCAATGATTTTCTCAACTCTTTTGATTTTATGTTATTTTTGTTCGTTATTTTTTCAAATCTATTTGAAATTTGATAGTTGAGAATTTTGAACAAATGTTGAATAGAGTTTTTTATTGTGTTCAGGCAAGTGGTCATATTCAATTCTCTAATTCTGATTCAGGTACTCACTCTATTTCTCCTCTGATTTTCTTTTATTTTAAGCATGATTTATGTAGATCAAGTTTAGATTAGGGTTTCCTATAACACTAATTAAGGATTTTGATCGCAAATTAAGGTTGCTTAGGAAATATAGATATCAATATAAGGTTGCTTAAGGTTATTGGTCTTTCTTTTATTGATTTGTGAGATATTTTTAAATTGGATTTTCGTTTCATTAATTTTCTCTTTCTTTTATTTTCTACTTGATTGCAGTTAATGTTTTCTATTTTGTCTCTTTGATTCTAGGAGTAAGATGACTTTGGTTGCTTGAGAATCTAACATAGGTAAGTTTTAGTGCTTTTTCCTTCGATTTCTTTTGTAATTTAGTCGATGATGGAATTGCCTTAAAGAAACTATGTTATAAGCTCTATGATAGTGCTTATCGTCATTACAATCGCCTTTACATTGCTCAGCTAGGTAATTCAACGACATGCTTTGATGAAATTGGCAGTTGGATTATAATTTTGTCCTTCACTTTTTATTTATAAAATTTAATGTAGTTAAGCTATCAATTCCCAAAGAATCCTAACTATGATATGCAATAATATAATTTATATTCTACATTATAGGCACACAAGAAAAAGCAACTGAAGCTTATGATATTGTTGCAATTAAGTTTAGGGGGACAAGTGTTGTAACCAATTTTGACATAAGTAGGTATGTTGTAAAGAGAATTTTCTCAAGCTCTACTCTTACTAATCTCAAGTCAAGTTAGCTTATAATTAGTAAGCTTTTAACATTAAACAACGTAAGTTGGAACAAGCTAGACATGATAAGGGGGTCTTTCTTAATATAACCTTATGTATGGTTTACCGTCAATAAGATATCTTCTTTTGTTATAGTTTAGTCCCCTCTGTCACCGAGTCCTAAGGTCAATTCATCAATTTGTTAGAGCAGTTCTTGGAAAAGGACGAAGGCCACTTGACTTCACGTTCCATCAAAGTCAGTCAACAGTACACACTCAAGTTTTATTTTTATATAATAAACTTTGCTAGGAATTTCAACATGAGGTTTTATTGAGGGTTTGTATAGTGTTTAGGTTTGTTGCCAGTTTTGAAAATGAAAGGATCCAAAACCAACCACATCATCAAATCTTTTATCAAATCCCAATCAGAAGATATACTCATATATATATATATATATATATATATATGAATTTTAAAAGTATATTCTAGCTGGGCAAGATATAAGACCAACCAAACATTTAAGAATATCTATGTAGTTTATTAGCATTTTCTAAGAATCATTGATTACTGTGACAATCCCACTCTTAATGAAGTATCCATCAGTCTCCCTTGCAGTTTCTTGCACATTGTCGTTGTTAATGATCTGAAATAACAACATCTAATGTTAACATTTAATGTCAACACTTATTGAATTAATATCATTTTGTATACTAACACTTATTGAATTAATGTCATCTTTTGCTTCCATGTTTTAACTACAGTTACCTGACCTTAAGAAGTTGCTTGATATCGATTTTGAAAATGTCAAGGCTAGTTCATCTTCAAATCCACAGAATCATCCACTAGTACATCAGTTCCGGTAAGCTGTCTGGGTATGTATTTTAAACACATCAAGGTAGTTTTTGAAATTATTAAGATGGAATAAGTTAATGATTATCTTTTATCCATATGTAGTTTTTATTTCTTCTTATACTGTTAATCTTATTTTGTATTTAGAGTCAAGGTTCGTCTTAGTCTTTTAGTCTAAAACATTATATTGTTTTATATGTATGCATGCAGACAAAAGTATACATGTTTGTTTCTATAGCTAGTGTAATGTTTATTACTCATTTTCTTTCCCTAGATCTGATCCAAATATTATATATAAAATATAGGTGTTCATGTGATAGTTGTTGTTAATTTTCAAGTTAAAGAAGAAACCAGGAAGGAACCTTTGGGGTCATTGGAAGTGGAGAAAGAATCATGTTGCCATGTGGGGTTAATTTGATTAAATTAATGCCCCTTATGCCTAGGTGCTCTTTTGTCTTTTGTACAAAAGTTGGATCACCATGAATATATGGTACTAGTTTTACCCTTTATTGTATTTATAATGTTGTTAACTTGTAAGCTATTTTGTTAGTAATTTATTTTATTTTTTATTAATACAGATAGTTAATAGGGGAAACATAAAGGAAATATCCCAAGCTGATATGTTTCTTTTTATACATAAACACAAGAATGGAGAATTGGATGAGGAAAGCATGAGAATTTTGGTATGACTACAAACTTTATATTGATATGATGTAGAAAGATCATATAAACATGAATAATTTAATTATAATTATTTATGTTTAATTTCAGTTTGAATATAAGCAGCAAATATCTCAAAATTTAGAGAATTCTGAGAATCTTGAAGCTCAAAATGAAATCTTTGCTCATGTAATGGGGCACAACAAAGCTGGCCATGTGTCTCTTTATGAAAGAGGTGCGACTGCTTCAGATTAGAAGAAAAAACCACCTTCATTTGATTCCATGGATGCCCAAAGAATTGTTGAAAATGCTAGAAGAGTTGTTATGGATGAGATGAAAGAAGTGAAAAATGAATTAGAATAGGAGATGCAAAAAAAGTTGGAGCAGCAAGTACAATCTATCGAGACTGAAATGATAGATCAAGTTCTAACTATCAAATCAGCAATTTTGCAGCAAATTAACTTGTTGATCTCACAATTACAAATGAGGTTTCCTAGGCCAGCAACTTCAACCATAAATGACCGGCCATCAACTTCTTCACAAATGGTAACATCTATTGCAACTATTTTTTTTTATTTTCTTTCAATTCTCAAGTTTTTTTACTTATAATAATTTGCAGCTTAATGAATCATCGTTGATCGATTGTCAAGAAATGAAACAAATAATCAAACACCAAATATTTGATAATATATCTTTAAATCAGATTTGTAAGGTTAGTAAGTTGCAACCACTTTAAGAGTTTTTACAATTTTGAGGTTCTAATTTGTAATATAATTTAAGATTTATTATTTGTGATATCATTTTTACTTTTCTTAAATGGTGGAAGTTAATGTTCCTCAACTTCTCTTAGAAGAATAAAGGCACAACTTCAAACAAATGAGCCTAACAAGATACTTGGAGAAATTGATTCCAATTGCTTTGAAGATAATTTTGTTCTAGCATTATCATTGGAATTGTTATCTACCAAATCTCTATCATGATTTTTTGATGTATTGTTCTCTGCTAGAAGCTTCCTTGTTTTTGATGACTCATCCTAGGGGTCTCTTTTTTAATTTTCTGATGGCAGTTTCTATTAGTGAAACACAGCAAGGTCTTAGGTCTATTGGTTTGGCTTTGATTTTATTTTTGTGACAGAAGCATTTCTTGATTACCTTACTTTTGGCTCCTGCTGTTTTCAGTCTTCTTTTTCATCTTGTCCTTACTGAACTTAGCCACTTCATAGAGATTTTATTGTAATTGTACGGCTCTGTTACCACACCAATTTTTATGCCATTAAAGTCTGATGCTAATAAGACAAAAGACTTGCCATGGCATCCATTGGTGATGGGTTAATATAATTATGCTTTTTAGAAAAAATATTACCTATTATATAAACTACTTGCAAATAAATTTTATCTTGCAACTTAATCTTTGCAGGTAAGGAAGGCTAGGAACTGCAATGTCAACTGGTTTTGTTAGGTTGGAGAATGGACAAATAAATATGTATAGAGAGGAATTAGAGAGAATAAGAGAGAAAGAGAGAGAGATGACTAAAATTAGTTAAGGATTAGTTCTACTATAAACATTTGATTCCATACGGTAAACATTGTAAAGACCTTTGAAAATGATTTTTAAAGCATTTAATTTTTGAGGCATTAGTTCTACAATTTGATTTTATGATTTGTGAGCATGTCTTTCTATCACATATTAAAAGGTTATATGTGTCTCTATTTTATACTTTTTAGCTGCACATTTTATATGCTACCATATGATTTAAGATTGCAGTCATATAGCATACAGCTGCACTTTAATTTTGCTGTTGAATCCCATAAACAAGTGCAGCCATACTTTTCCATACATTGGCTAAGGCTGCACTTAGAAAAAGTGCAGCCTTAACCTAAGGCTGCATATTTTTCACCTATGACTGCAATTTTTTTTCAGCCAAAGGTCAAAAATGTTGTAGTGTTTTCTGGACTAATCTAGAATTATACTACAAATAGTTACCTAAATAGATTGCAAAAATGAACTTCCTTAATGTGCGGGTACAAGTGACTCTAAACATTATTGTAAATCAGAAAATGCAGTATAATCCACAAAACCTCCCAAAATAATGTTATTCCCCTTCTATATATTTATTATGGTAATGTGTACACAAGAATTTAACCAAAAAACTAATATGCATGCTACTTATATGTAAGCAACCATCCATAAGTAAGTAATCAACCCACAAATGAACATGGATTTTAAGGCATTAATGCAGAATTAACAGTCCAATGAAACCCATCAAAATGACCATGTAATTGATGAAAAATTATGTCAAGTACTATTTAGGATAAACTTTGCAATGACATAAGGCAATTATCAAATTAGCTATTAATAAAATAAAATAAAGAATGTCCCTGAAATTTCTTTTCCCCAATCCAAAAGAAGAATGAAAGAAAAACTGTCCTTAAAGGCACTTATCTGTAAGATGAGAATCTCATTCCAAGAACAGATGCCCCATAAGCAATTATCTATCTTACACTTAGACAGCAAATCCTTCATCATGTACCCGGCATGCCTCATTGCTAGCATTTTTTTATTAGAAGCTAGCTGGACATAGTTTTGGGATGCTGTTTGGATTGAAGGATTAGGTTTTGGCTTGCTTCCCTTCTCGTAATTTAGTTATGTTGGATATTTTTTGTAAACACTTCTTTTTAAGCTTTCCTTCCATTGTTAATTATGGATGATTTAGGTACGTTGAGCTACCACAAGTTGCCCATGAGCCTATTAGAATGTTAGGTTCTTTTTGTTCATTACTAACTCGCAGTTGCGGGTCAGGATTTCTCGTTTAGGGGGCAAAGAGCTGAAGATAATGTCAAGAAGTTCAATGTTGACAAAAATAAAAAGCAACTTAGATGAAAAAAATTTATATGTAAATTATACAACTAAATTCTGAAAATTATTTAAAGAAATAAATCTTAATAATTCACTTAAAATATTAACTAGTATAATTATAAATAATTTAATAATGATAATAATCTCAATTTTTAGATAAACTTAAAAAAATATATAATAACAAAAATTTCAATGAGAAATAATCTCCTTAAAAATATTAAGGACTATCAATAAACAATTTAATGGGGAAGCAATTCCCTAAAATTAATCACAAAAATTAAATACAATATCAATAAACAATTCAATGAAGAAGCAATCTCAAATAAAAAACTTAATTGTTCACAAGAATCTAAGTTAACAAAAAAAAGATAGAATTTGTAGGAAAGCAATCAAGCAATATCTAAATAAATAAGTAATAACTAATCTTATGTGCTTAATCAAATCTTTGTTTTGTTGCTCTCAACAAAAAAAATGGTTAAAACGGTAAATTCTAAATCAAAATTACAAGTAAAAATTATTAAATAAAAAAATTTTAAAGTTGAAAATATTAAAAATAAAATAAATAAATAAACTAAACTTATCAATTATCATAATATGAAAATTGAGTTACTAATTATAAGTTTTTTAAACAGAGAATGCCGGCAAGCAAAATGGTATAAAAATGATTTTTTTTATTTCTACAATATCGAAAAGAGAACTAGAGTCAGTGATTATGAAGTTTTAAAGAAGTGAGGTTTGAGAATAATTCTATTGCAATAGGTTTTATTTTAATTTTATTAAAATTAATTGTTGTAGATATCTCATCAAATAAAAAATTATTGTAAAAGTAAAATTTTAAAATTTTAAAAAAATAAAAATATGTTGAAAAAATTTAAAAAATTTTGTAAAGACGGAATTATAAAATTTTAAAAGTATAAAAATAAGTTATAAAAAATTTAAAATTGTTTTTTGTTGGGTGGGGTGCCACTCCCCTCCGCCTCTGGTAGCCTGGATTGGGCATGCTTGTTAAACACTAGTAATTTATTATATTGTCAGTTGTGTCATGGATGAGTTCATATATATATTTGCAATAATGTTTTTTGAATGATATTGATTTTGGTCTGACTTAGTGTAGACACCTAAAAATATATATATATATATAATAATAATAATAATAATAATTAATAAATAATTTTAAATTATAATAAAATAAACTAAAAAAACTAAAAAAAAAAAAA
>NC_030851.1:9671143-9674717 GCF_000208745.1 Theobroma cacao | reverse complement strand
GAGTGTTGATGGGAACCCGTTACCTAATCATGGAAGATCGACTGTGAATGCCATACATGAAGGGATGATTCGAAGGGTGAAAAAGGGTATTGATGAGATTCAAACGCCGATGGATAAAGTGTTTGAGGCGTTGTCCAAGATAAATGCCATCACTCCAGAACCCATCGACACAAAGGAATTGGGGCATGATCTCGCTTATTCTTGCAAATTTCATATGAGGGCAATTGGGCATTCCATTCAAAATTGTGATGGCTTTCGTCGTAAGTTGCAAGAATTGATGGATTCATCGGTAATTGAGTTTTATGAAGAAGCTGAAGAGAATTTGGTCGGAACCATAAATGGAGACACCCCAGCTGAAGTGGCATCAAGTTCATTCGGGGGGAACAAACCTAAACCTCTCACCATCTTCTATGAAGAAAACAGAAGCCCGATGAATGATACATCCCCAACTATGATCAGAAGTGGTATTACCATCGAAGTCCCTAGCCCATTCCCTTACAAGAGCGATAAGGCTGTCCCATGGAATTATGAGTGTAATATTTTGGGCACAACTTCATCCGCCCCTCAAGCATCTTCTGGAGATCTAACTGGTGTGGGGGGTATAACGCGAAGTGGGCGATGTTATTCCCCTGAGGTAGCAGAAAGAGTTGGAAAAGGGAAACCAGCACAGGGAGAGGGAGGCCTAAAGAAAGCAAATACCTTTTCCAAGGACCAAGTTGACGAATCTGTAGTGGCTCCGAACAATTAGGTCAAAAATCCTGTTACCGAGAAAGAAGCGGGTGAATTTCTCAAGTTTATCAAACACAGTGAATACAGCGTGGTAGAACAATTAACCAAGATGCCCGCTCGCATCTCGTTGTTGTCTTTACTGTTGAATTCGGAAGCACACAGGAACGCGCTGCTCAAAGTCTTGAACCAAGCTTATGTGGCACAAGATATATCAGTGGAAAAGTTAGACCACATCGTGGGGAACATTACAGTGGGGAACTTCATTGCCTTTAATGATGAAGAAATACCATCGGGTGGTCGAGGAAGTAACAAAGCGCTGCACATTACCATCAAATGCAAGGACCATGTCGTACCTAGGGTCTTGGTCGATAATGGTTCAGCTTTAAATGTCATGCCTCGCTCTACTTTAACCAAGTTGCCAGTAGATGTGTCGCATATGAGAACCAGCCGCATGGTTGTAAGGGCTTTCGACGGGACCACAAGAGAGGTGGTAGGGGACATTGAACTGCCGATAAAAATTAGCCCTTGCATTTTTTAGGTCCAATTTCAAGTCATGGACATTGCCCCGTCATACAATTGCTTGTTAGGGCGTCCATGGATTCATATGGCTGGAGCCATACCATCTTCCCTTCATCAAAAAGTTAAATTCATAGCTGAAGGCCAACTGATAAGTGTATGTGCGGAGGAAGACATACTGGCTATTCAACCATCATCTGCTCCCTATGTAGAAGCAATAGAAGAAGTCCCAGAATGTTCTTTCAGATCTTTTGAATTTGTTAATGCTACTTATGTGGGGGAAAGAAAAGTGATACCGACCCCTCGTTTGTCAGTAGCCACTAAAATGGGAGTTAAGCAGACTGTGGGTAAAGGATGCCGTGCCGGTTTAGGGTTAGGAAAGAATTTACAAGGAATTAACCGTCCTCTGACTCCAATGAAGAATGAAGAAAGGTTTGGTTTGGGGTACAAGCCTACCAAATAAGAGAGAATGAAACTGACAGCCCAAAAGAAGATTAAAAGGATGGCTCAACTTGAGGGAAAGGAAGAAGAATTCGGGGAACGGACAATCCCACACCTATATGAGACTTTTCGCTCTGCAGGTTTCATTCATCTTGAAGCACCACCAAAGGTCAATCAAGTTCTACAGATATTTGATGAGCTATCAATCCATATGATCGGAGATGAAGAACCTCACGAGAAGATCCCTGTGGTGTATCCGGTACTGCCAGGAGAGGAGCTAAGCAATTGGACAGCCACGGAACTGCCCATCATCTTTAAGTCTTCCAAAATGTAATGAACAATTTTATCTAAATGCCTATGCCCAAGGGTGTTAAGAGTAATCTCTTGTTTAAGTAGGGCTTTCTGTTACTTTCATCATTTAAATAAATGACAATGCATAATGTGTTTCATAATTCATCAATCTTTTTGCATATTTCCTTTTATCTATTCTTTTAGCCAATAAATACTTGCCCATACACGCGTCCAACTTTACCTGTTTACAGGTCTTTAAATAATGAACACGAAGACAATCTAGACAACGATTTGAATATCGATTTTGAGATGATTCCGAACATCGATGAATTGAAAAATGAAGAGGAGGTGGATGACTATAGCTTACCCCCTGATTTGTCGAGAATGTTGGACCAGGAGGAAAGGGAGATTTTACCTCATCAGGAACTCACAGAAATGATTAACCTCGAAAATGGGGAAGAGAAGAAAGAAGTTAAGATTGGCACCTCGCTGTCATCTAATGAACGGCAGAAGCTAGAAGAACTGCTCCCTGAATATGTGGACGTGTTTGCTTGGTCATATCAGGACATGCCAGGTCTTAATACTGACATGGTTGTTCACAAGTTACCTTTGGAACCAGATTGCAAGCCTATTAAACAAAAGTTGAGAAGGATGAAGCCAGAAATGTTGCTGAAGATTAAAGAGGAAGTTAAAAAGCAATTCGATGCTGGATTTTTAGAGGTGGCTAAATACCCTGAATGGGTGGCTAATATAGTTCCAGTTCCTAAGAAGGATGGAAAAGTTCGAATGTGCGTCGATTATAGGGATTTGAACAGAGCAAATCCGAAGGATAGCTTCCCTTCGCCACATATTGATACTCTTGTGGACAACACAGTAAAACATGCTTTGTTCTCATTCATGGATGGCTTTTCTGGTTACAATCAGATTAAGATGGCACCCGAAGATATGGGAAAAACAACGTTCGTAACCATGTGGGGAACGTTCTGTTACAAAGTAATGCCATTTGGATTGAAGAATGCAGGGGCCACCTACCAAAGGGCAATGGTAACTTTGTTCCACGATATGATGCATAAAGAGATAGAGGTATATGTTGATGACATGATTGCAAAATCTCATACAGAAAGGGATCATACTGTTAATCTCAAGAAGTTGTTTGAGAGATTACGAAGGTTTCAGCTTAAGTTGAATCCTGCAAAATGCACTTTCGATGTAACCTCTGGGAAATGGTTGGGGTTCATAGTAAGTGAAAAAGGAATTGAAGTGGACCCGGATAAAATACGAGCTATTCAAGAGCTACCACCTCCCAAAATGCAAAAAGAAGTGAGAGGATTTTTAAAGAGATTGAATTACATTGCTTCGATTTATATCCCAGCTCCCCTGCAAATGCGATCCAATCTTCAAGCTGCTTCGAAAACGAGACCCGGGAGAATGGAATGAAGAATGTCAAATAGCCTTTGATAAAATCAAAGAATATCTCACAAATCCACCGGTGTTGGTGCCACCGACGGTCGGGAAACCTCTTATTTTGTATTTGACTGTGAACAAGAATTCTATGGGATGTGTATTGGGACAACATGATGAAACTGGGAAGAAAGAA
>NC_030851.1:9624509-9665962 GCF_000208745.1 Theobroma cacao | reverse complement strand
CTCGTGGGCTTCCAGAAGCAGGCCGGGCGTAGTGGATTTGGGCTCCTGCGGGCCACCAAATTGGGCCAATTGCAGCCCAACAAGGTATAACCCTTTTCTTTTTGCTTGGACTTGTTTTAGTTAGTGTTGGGTCTAGCCCATTTTAATTAAAATGCATTTATTTTTTAAGAAAGAAATATTTATATAATATGAATACTTATATTTAATATTAAAAAATCAAAAAATAATAATAAATAAATAATAAATAAATAATATAATTTGAATAAATATTTGAGTATTACCACCTAAAAGGGGCAAAGAGTTACCTCTTTTGGGTGGATGTTTTTCGGGTACGAAGTTCAAGACGGATTTTCACCGAAGCGTCGGGATAAATCCGAACTCTAGATTTCAAAACCCATTAAGTCAAATAGTCATTGTTAAAAAATAATATATGTAGGAAAATTTTGTTACATTCGAATTAATTTAAATAAATATTACTAAATAAAGTTAATCCAATCGTTTAAAAATTAATTAATCATTTATTAGATAAGCTTTGTAATCAAGTAAAAAAATTGACCAACAACAAATATGGATTTAAATAGAAAACCAAAAAATAAAGTATATATAAGTAAAAAATAATAAATAATAAATAATCAAAAAAATTTTTAAACAATCAATAAACGCGTGCATGTAGATACCATCATTTTATACTGTTATTGCATGCCACTCTTATTTTGCAAATGGCGCGGGAATCCAGATGATGGGATTTCTCCGAGGAGCTTGTAGAGACGAGTTCTTCCGGGGATATCTCTAGGTGAGGAAAATTTCGAGACTTCACCAAAGCGTTGGGATGGTCTTCGAATAATTTTTCAATAAAAGATTACCGACTCCATCATTTAAAATAAACAAGTCATAACATCATTTTACGCTTGCATCATGTGCATACGTAAAACCAAATAAAAAACTCAGTCTGTCAATTTAATAAAAATTTAATTAATAAAGTAGGGATTAAATTAAGAAAAGACTATATTAAGATAACTTAAGATTAAATGGTACCGTTCGTGAAACGGGCGCCACGGAGGTGCTAACCCTTCTCTGTACGTAACCGCACTCCCGAACCCATCTCTGAAAACATGGACCAGTTCTCGTTTTGTCGACGAATCTAAAATCAATTTAGAACTTCGTCGATAGAAGCGGATTAATAGGTGACCAATCACACTTTAGATAAAAAAGATTGATGACGACTTCTAACAAGATTTTAATTTTTACCCGCGTCTGACGGACGGGTTCTCAGACCCGCACGTTACGACCCTTAGGCCTTATGATTCGATGATTTTGTTGCGTATGAGCAATTTAAAATAGCATTAATTTTTACTTTTTTATATTCTTCCAATACAAAAATTTGTTTACAAAATATACTTCGCTGCTGCCAGTTATAATATACAAAGATATTTTGAGAATTTGTGTCATCATTAGGGTGTCAATTGTCAGTAAAAGAGAAAATTGAGAAGATAAGATCAAAAGCCGCCTTCTATAAATGTTGGCTTCCACAGGTTTGACATTTTGGGCCCAGACTTTTCGCTTCTTTATTCCGAAAGGGAAAAATGGCCGGACCCTGCACAATCAAAGTCCTTGACCATAGCAATGCTTCTCCACCGCCAGGCTCTGTGCCCGATACCTCCCTTCCCCTCACTTTCTTTGACGTCCCATGGCTTGTTTGCCGTCCCATGCAACGCCTCTTCTTCTACGAATTCCCTTACTCTACTCTCTATTTCACACAGACCATTCTCCCCTCTCTCAGAACATCTCTTTCTCACGCTCTCCAAACCTTTTACCCTTTCGCTGCCAAACTCATATGCCCTCCCTCACCCCACAAGCCCCATATCCTGTACACAGATGGCGATTGCGTCTCTTTCACCGTTGCTGAGTCTTCCGCTGATTTCGATCGAACGGTAGCCTACCTTGCTCGAGACGTCAAGGAACTACACCCTTTTGTCCCACAGCTGCAGCCCTCCCGTGTGCTGAACAACACACGTGTTCTGCCTCTTCTGGCCTTGCAAGTCACAGTGTTTCCGAATTCGGGAATATGCATTGGAGCGACGTTTTGTCATGTGGCAGCAGATGGAAGGTCATTCAATCATTTCATGAAAGCTTGGGCGTCCATTTTGAGGTCAGGTGGAAACTCGGCAGCTTGTCTTGAGAAGTCAGTGCCGTTCTTGGAAAGGAATGTGATCAGGGAAAAGGACTCTCGTGGGCTTGAGTCCATTCTCATGACTGAATGGTGGAGTTGGGCTTCGGATTGGGAGGAGGACAAGGTACCAGCCCACGACATTCTAGCAAACAAGGTTCGAGCCACATTTGTAATGGGCCGGGGTGACATCGACAGACTAAAACGTTGTGTCTTGATTCGGTGCCTGAAGCAAAATGAATCGGAGCAGCTACGCGCATCAACATTCGTGGTGTCATGTGCTTTTGTGTGGACTTCTTTGATTAAAGCCCAAGAGCTTTGCGGCAGAGGAAAACATGAAGATGACGAATTTCATTACTTCTGCTTCGTGGCAGACTGTCGAAACCGCCCTGAATTTGCAATACCAGAGACATACTTGGGCAACTGTCTATCAATATGCTTTGTACGAATGAAGAGGAGAGAACTGCTGGGAGAGAATGGGGTGGTAGCGGCTACAAAAGCCATTGGAAAAAGAGTATGGGAATTTGAAAAAGGGGCATTGAGAGAAGCAGAGAAGTGGCTTACTAATTGGAAGGAAATATCTGAAACGGGTCATCTTGTCACGATCTCTGGCTCCCCCAAGTTGCGTGCTTACGAGACAGATTTTGGGTGGGGAAAACCAAAGAAGACCGAAGTGGTTCAGATTGATGTTTCGGGAGCTATATATCTTGGTGACAGTAGAGACGAGGAAGGAGGTATTGAGATCGGTTTGGCACTCAACAAAGATGAAATGGAGGCATTCCACGGCTTCTTTGAACAAGGCTTGAAGACAACTTAATTAGTTTCCAGACGCTCATTCCAATTTTATGCGTACTTGAAATTGTATTAGATTTGAGAATGAAAATATGGAAATTATTAAGTTTGGTATTATTGTAAATAGTTAGTCTTTTTGCGTATGGTTTTAGTCTTTTCCTTTCTACTCTTTTAGAACAATTTTATCATTGAGGTATAAATACCTCTTTGTAAACACTCTATAATTCTTGATGAAAGAGAAGAGAAAGTTCCAAACAACTTCTCTTTGTTTAGCAACCAACATTAGACTTGTCTATTACTCTTCCAATATAAATGAACCATCAATAATGTTCACCTGCAAATTGATTATCTCATTCTCCCATGTTTGCAGGACCAAATTTATGCTGAATAATTTATTTTATTTGTATTGGGACATACATTTACCAACAGCGAAATTTACTAAAAGCGATCGATGTAGTGTGGCACATATAATAAGGCACCAAAGACTCAATCCCTTGTCCAATAAATTCCCCATGGTCAACGTTCAGAACAAAGAAAAATGAAGGAATAATCGGGGATTCAATTCAAAGCATGTCTTGACCAAATTAAAAGGAAATTAGGACACCTTAGCTGTTGGAGGTTTGAACCAACAACTGCTGTATGGAAAATTTCTTGCTGATTTTGTAAGCAAATTAGAAGAGCATGCTTTTGGCTTATTCAAATTACTAGGATTGACGATCATGAATTTCTTTATTAATGCCTTTCCTCACATTCATTTGCAGTTGGAACAAATTTGCTGCCTTGGAGACTTGCCAATAGCTGTCTAGTCAAGTCACAAGTTTCTAATAAGTGAAAGTGAATTTCTCTAAACATGACAAGAAATATTCCTCAAGAAGGGAAAGTAGATTGTTCATGAAAGATGGAGCATTATTAAATGTGCTTAATGCTTTGCGTATATTATATGTATTCTTTCTGATATGTGTTTGACCCATAAACAAGCCATGCTCATCGTCAATGAACATGAACGCAAACTGTAAAATGTCTCCAGTCCTCCCAAATCTTATGGGTCCAGACTCTACTCTAATTGGGCTTTAAAAAGGTCCCCAACACATGCATCTTTATACATTCAAATTGGTTTGAGTTCCATTAACTACCACTGCTTTCCAAAACAAAAATAAATGTTTTCGTTTAATCAAAAGTAAAGGATGGAAATCATATTTGGGAATGTAAATGGGCTATTGTAATATGGTTACCCGCAGATATTCAATTCGATAATATAAGATTAGGATATTCTGTATTCGATTATATGAATTAGGGTAATGTTTTTAAATTTCAACACAAATTTGAATAGATTTTGATTATCACTTTTAAGATATTTTAAACTTGAATCCGATTATATAAAATGTTACAAAAATTTTAAATTTTGTGGGATTTGAATTTTTGTCCTCCATACCTTAACACAATCTTTATCATCTCAACTAACATACCTTCTTCTTTTTTTATACTAGGGAATAAAATAAAAATTAATTATATCATTCTAAGCCAAGATATACGTAGATTATCTGCAAGTAAAAAATAAATAATCCTAGTGGGTGGAGAATTAAAAATATGAAGACCTGGTGCTAAAACCCGATTATGTGTTACCATCTAATCGACACACTGATTGGCTTCACGATGAACATGAAATAAAAAGCATTTCCAATTTAAATTAAGAAGCTTTCTTATTCCACTCAATAAGTGAGTATTTGGTACCCCCTAACCCAGCACAATTTTAAGCCTTGATAAAGTGCCCACAATTCAGCTGTCAATGAGTTTGAGATATCGATTTTGTAAGTGAATCCAACAACCCACATACCAAGCTCATCACGAATCAATCCACCTCCAACTGCAATTCCTGGTTGCCCCTTAGCACTACTATCAACATTAAGCTTGACAAAGGACATTTTAGGCCTCTCCCAAGCTATCAAGAACTCGTCTTAATCTAATCTATTCCCTGCTTAAATTATCAAAAGCCTCATTTGCCTTGGTCCATATCTACTGCCTCGCACTGTAAGGCCACATAAAAGAACTATCAAACAACATCTTGTTCCTCCAATACCACAGCATCCACAATGTATAAACAAATATTAATCCCCATGGGATACCATCAAATGTCTCTACATTTAGGCAATTCTTCATTACCCAATGCTGCAAATTTTGAAGAAAGAAATCTCCATGTATAATTTCTGGCTTAAACTGCATCCACATATTTCTTGAAGAATTACAATCGCTTAATGCATGCATTATTGATTCTGATATACACCCACACCATATACAAGAAGCCGACACACCTGCTAATAGATTCAATAGCCATGCTAAGTTGATAACGAATCATGCATTACTCTCCATGTGAAGATTCTAACTCTCATAGAAGACTTGAATTTCCAAATTTTCCTCCAGTAACTCAATGCTGGTGCAGAATCGTGTAGTTGAATTTGATAAGCCGACTTGATAGAAAATCTACCATCACTCGTCAAAATCCAAGATCCCGTGTCTAGTTCTTCACTTTCAGTATCTATAAATAGAGCAAGAATCATTAAAATAATTTGGTTAGGTAGAACTAACCTCATTTGCTCAATATCCCATTCACCAACTTCGTTACAGTAACTTGTTACTGGTAAATCAACTTCCAAATCTGTCAAAGGAGAAGTAGCAAAATTAATTAGAGGACCACATCCCAACCAATTGTCTATCCAAAATCTAGCACATTGTCCATTATTAATATTTACCCCCAAACCTTTCTCCAAAATCAATCTACCCTTTAGGATACTCTTCCATATATGAGAGTCATTTGGCTTTGCTCTCACTGTCATAAAATCATGGGATTTTAAATATTTTTTCTTCAATAAATTCACCCAATAACTATCCTTATATTGCCAAATGCTCCATCCAAGCTCGGCAAGCAGAGCCAAATTGAATTTGCTAGAGTCTTTAATCTGTAATCCACCCTCCTCCCTTGAAAAACAAATTTTCTCCCAACTCATCGCATGAATCTTCCTCTCATTTGCACCGTGTCCCCATATAAAATTTCTGTTTAATCTATCAATTTCTTGTACCACACTTTCTGGAAGAAAGGTTGTTTGCATCAAATACATGGCCATAGAACTTGTAACAAATTGAACTAACATACTTTTTCATAAACTAATAAATGTAATATTAAATTATATTAGTTGAATTATGGTGCAAATTTAGTAGGGATTGAACTCATAGAAGGATGACAAACACTCCAAATCTTTGCCAATTTTCCCAGTTAAACGGATATTTAACGGAATTGGATAATTAACGGATAGTTGTTTACTATAAAGATTCAATTTTAAATAGTATTTTGTAATTTTATGGGAGTTTAAATAGTATTTGAATATTTTAACAGCTAAACAATTTTAGATTGGATATCTCAAAAATAGGGAGTATCCTATCAATTTACATCTTTAATCATATTCTTAATATTTCGTACATGTAAATGATAGAATATGCCATTACAAACATAGGCAGGGCCTGATTTAATTGGCCAATTAATATCATGTTGTTGACAAAGATTGAGTAATGTTTAACGTTGCACATTATATACGGCCTGTCACATGCAAATTTTATTTTCCAAAGAATTTCCTAATTAGCAACATGCTGATTATATATCGTTGTTCTTATTTAATTTTCAATAATGAAGCATTACATAGAAAAAGAAAGAGAAAAAACCGAACTCATTGAATTTGCAATGTAAAGTATATTAAGAAAATATTCAGCCGTTCACTGAATCTACGACCCCGTTTCCTGTTTCTTAACGTCCAGAATATTCAGCCGCAGAGGAAAATGCCTGAGTTGACCATAATTTAAACCATACACAAGTGCATACCTAATTTATAATCTAATAATTCCGATGGTCGTATGTATCAAACGTGCATCATGGTGGCCGTAACAAAGTGTCCCTAAATATTGCATTGACGCCAGCATCGATCTTCAACGACTCTGATTAATTCTCTACGTGTAATTCTCTCACTCTCTCTCCACACCTGCACGATGAACCTCAGCCACGTGTCCTCAAATCCAAACTATCGACATGATCGAGCCTAGGGAGGTATATGGTTAAGAGAATTTGGAGTTCTTGCCTGCCTAAGTACCATAAAAATATGCTCATCAAGTTCGTACTCTCGTGTGTACCATTTACAACAACTTTGGCAAACGTATTCTTACTGAACCTTATGAAGTATAGATGTGAACTCTTAAAAATGCTGCCAACAAAGAATAAACAAAAGCTACATTAATATTCAAAGTTTGTTGGAAATCTTGGACACCCTTCCAACAAGAAATTAACAAACAAAATTTGTATGACTACCATATACACTTAACATTTGTAAAATATAATTCATTGGTCAACTTTGAAGATGTGGATATCTATATATGGCAATGCCATGCACAAGCAAACCTTACATTTGTCACAAGTAATTACCTTTGCTAGTATCAAGTATGTAAGCATTGACTAAAATTATATTAATCAATCCTTGAAAAAAGAAATCAAGGTGACGAACTAAATCATCAAGTTTCCCCGGCCACGGTCCAGGGTTGACATTGCAGCCACATATATGGAAAAAGAGGATCAAAATCTATGAGCTGAAATCTCACCCCTTTTTTTTTTGGTTTAAAATTATATATCCACATTAAGCACGCATGTGTCATCATGATACAAGTTTCTCAAGCCTATCTCTAGTCTTTATTTATATAGAAAAATGAGAGGTTTCTAGACGAGGAACCGGAGAACAAGAGATTTCGTTTTAGCAAAAACAACTACTGACAAATCCTTGGGTAGCATTTCTAATACTCTGGTTGTGTTATTTATTCTTCGTTGTCAATCATCACTACCATCTCAAGTTTATAATAAAAATGAAAAGTAGTACGTAATTATAGAACCATCTTGGAGGGATAATAAATGAAAGATATAAATGCAAAGGCAAGGAGCCAAGCAACGGGGCTTTTGACCTTGGGAACAAAACTATGCAGATCGATATATAGTATAAAAGCATTTGACCAATTCCTGTCATGTTAGATGGAGGTGGATGAAATTATGCACCTGATTGTCAATGACTTTGAATTGAGTTTCCAAGTTGCAGTGCTGGCCTTAAACTCTAGCTTCTGCAGAAAAGCAGCTTCTGCCTTTCCTCTTTTTAGAGTAGCAATTGTCAAAATTAAGCAAGACCACATATTTTGAGAGGAAAGGTTGTACCCCAAACAAAAAATGAGAGGGAAGGGGGATGGTAGACTTTGTAGTTGGAAGAAGAAAAGCCACCTGGCGCTGCCTGCTACGTGCTCAACATATAGTGGTTTATTCCAAACAGAGTCCAGCTAGGAGAGTTGACACCCGTTTAAAGAAAAACTCATGTTGAAAAGGAGAGCTGACACGCCATCATAAACTTGTGTTTGCTGAAATTCAAGTAGGCTTGACGCTTCGAAAAATAGGTTTTAGTTACGCTGTTGGCAAAGTGCAAAAAGATTAATTTTCCATTTGCATATTAATTAGTATTTTTTTTTTTAAAAAAAAGTTGGATTTCATTCAATTCATGATAAATATATCAACATAACTTGAAGAGATCAGCCTCCAACCACCTGCAGAGAATATCAAAAAACAATCTGAAAATCCTAGAAACCTCTAGATGCCCCGAATATTAAATAACAGTATAAATTTTGTTGAAATTTTCTATTAATCTTGTTACACCGTATCATATATCATATGCGCTTCAAACTCGATCAATCAAGTTCCTTCACCGACTTGTGGAGTACATGCATAGCACCCAATGCAAGTACCACAAACTCAAAACTCATGACACTTAAAACAAATTACTTTTAATAATTGTTACTAATGATTCGGAAGGTGTGACGTTAAGACAGATAGGTACTCCTCATATATGAAGAGGAGAATTCATCTCCCAACTCATTTTAACCTAGAGAAATTTCTATTTTTATACTTGTGTGTGTGTGTGTGTGTTTTTTAATTTTTTTGCAACAGGTTGTGGGCTTTTAGTCTGGGAGACATGTTAATATAAATTAACTTGGGTAGATTAATTTCCCTATAGTGATAGTAATAATTTATTTTGGTCACTTTTACTGGGAAATATCATGAGATTAAGTGTGCTACTTAATTATACTCTTTAATAATCAATCGTTTGCAAAACGTCAAGAATATTAATGTGATTTTAATTATGCTTATATGGAAAGTTTTGGGTAGTCATTAGGCCAAATGCTGATGAAAGCTAACGTAGGTGAGCACTTTTGGACGGAGGCTGATTCAAAAATTGGGGGACATGGGCAATGAAAACAGCGTAAAATTTTCTTCTATTGTGGATAGCGTACTTAACTACCTTACCGTCCAGTCCTTATCAACTTTGGGATGCACAAATACGGTCAAAGTAGGAGGTGCTTATCATTCATCACTATTATCCAATTCGATTTACAGTAAATTAGTTAGCAAGATTTCTCCACACTCAATGTAATTACTCCTTCAAAGGAACTATAAAAATTCAACCAATGAACTTAAGAACAATGGTGGCAGGCCATTTTCAAAATGTTTAGATAGGAAGTTGTAGATGCAATAATAAATCATCATAAGAAAAAATATATCCACAGAAATCTAGGCTTCAAGTTAAGTTTCAATGGGGATCAACATTTTAGCATCTATCATAATTAATTGTTGTCTTTTAGCATTCACACTGATGATTCTGATCAATTATAGCTATTTCTAAAAAATAAAAACCACCATCTATATTTCAAATTTTTGTTAATTTTTTTTATAAAAAATCTAGTAGAATTTTTTTTTATTTTGAAAAGCAAAAATCTAGTATAATTGATGTCAACCAAATTGAAACCAAAATTTTACAACATAAATATTAGAAAAACCCCTACATTGTATATGTTTATTCAATCAAATTGTTCACCTTTTATTGTATTCAAACGAATCATTAAAACTTTTATTTTGAATCAAACAAACCTTGTGATCTAATGAAAATTTAAACATCCTTCAACACAATACCAATTGTTAGTTTTTACTTATATGATACATGACTTGGCTAGGTGATGTAACCATGTGGCATAACCAAAACCTAAAACTCAGAATCCGACAAACCACAATCACCAAGTCGTCTCCATCTACCGGCATGGGAATCACAAAAAAAAAATCATTTTCTGATTCTTCTCAATCTCCTCTCTCCTTTAATCCAAATAGTTTTTCTAAAATCTCTTCTTTTTTTCCAAATCTATAAAAAAAATGAAAAAATTTTAAAGTCCTAGATCTAGATTTTTTTTTTTTTAAGATTTGGTGAAAATCAATCAATGGAAGTGCAGAAGGAAGAGAGGGGAAGAGGAAAAAGGGATAGACAATAGCAAACTCTTGCCATCAATAATTAGAGTTTTGTTTGTTCAAGAAAAAAGAAAAGAATGAGGAAAAAGAGATTTTTTTTAAAAAATAAACCAATTAAAATGCAGAAGGATGAGTGAAAATTTGAAACATATGGGTTTTCTTTTTAAGTTTGATCAACGATAGACGATGATCGACAGCGAATGATGTTGAGTTCCAACAACAATGGTGGTCAGATTATGAATAGATTCCAAAGAGAGGGGGAAAATGAGGATATATATACAAGAGAAGAAAAAAAGGGAAGGCTACATAGCCTTCTTAAAACTATGTCGTAATGAACGGGTGAGGTAAAAAAAAGAAAAAGAAAAATTGTTATATCATTTAAGGGTGTGCAAATGGTTAGTTCGATTAGTTTAATTTTGGATATCCAATAACCGGACTAACCAAACTCCTTCTTAAAAATAATCGAAACTGAACCGAACTATATAATTAACCGAACTAACCGAAACATAACTAATTCGGTTACTTCGGTTCGGTTTTCAAAAACTAAACTTAATAAATTTTTTATTTTTTTGTTTATATATATATTTATTTATACTGTATTTTTTAAAATAAATCAATATTACAAAAATATTAAAAATAATATTAAAAAATTATAATAAATAAAATGAATACTCATATAATTTATATGATATAAACAACAATAAATAATTTAAGTTTAGGATTTTTTTCATATAAAATCTCCATAATACTTTTATTTAAGTTCGGTTAGTTCGGTTAAAATTTTTTTTAACCGAAACTAAACTGAAATAATTTTACTAACCGAACTATCCTAACCAAAAAACAAAACTAACCGAACCAAAAAAATCGAACTCATTTCGATTCGGTTCAATTGTTCGGTTCGGTTTATATTTGCTCACTCTTAATATCATTGGCCACATGGTCAAACCATCAAGTCATATTATATGTCATCTGAATAGAAAATATTAATTAACATTAAATCTAACGATAGTTAATCTTTTGCCAAGATTAAATTAAAACTTGTTTGACTTTAAAAAAATTTTTAACAACTTCTTTTGAATGTAATAAAAAATGAGACTTTAGTTGAATAAATAGGAACCCTGCAAGAGCTCTTTTTAGAGTTTAAGTCGAACTTTCATTTACTTGAATGCAGCGCTTGAGTTTAACAAACTTCAAATGCAGTAGGACACTTTCTAAAACACATCAAATGAAGAAGAGTGTTTCAAGTAAGATGTATAGTCATTGGTGGAAATTATATTTAACATCCTAAATAATTGTTTATATATATGGACTTACTACCATTCCATACTTAAATTTATATCTAATTTCAAATGCATATATACAACATAAATTAATGGGATAAATGTGTAATGTACGTACACATGTAATACGCAGAGAAAGAGGTACGTGTCAGAAGGCCGGCGCCAAATTCCGTTGACTTCAATCTTGGTACCCTTCTTGTTTCCGACTATTTATATGGAGGTCATATTTCCTTTGGGATCCACCACTTACGCTTTTTCCCATCTTCTCTTCCAGGCCTCCAACTACCCCTCTCTCACTCCTTCACGTAAACTGCACTGTCATCAGCTGCATCTGTGTGTTTCTCTTTTCCAAGGAAAATCAATGGGGAGAACACCTTGCTGTGACAAAAATGGCCTCAAGAAAGGTCCATGGACTTCTGATGAAGATCTTAAGCTTACCAATTATATTCAGACTCATGGCCCCGGAAACTGGCGTACCCTTCCTAAGAATGCTGGTATATAATTATTTCTCTCATATCTGCATAGTACTTATCACTTAAATATACATTAGGATATGGGCTTTGATGGTGCTTTTATTTGAACTGTGTAGGGCTCCAAAGATGTGGAAAGAGTTGCCGTCTCAGATGGACAAACTACCTTAGACCTGATATCAAGAGAGGAAGGTTTTCGTTTGAAGAAGAAGAGACCATAATCCAACTACACAGTATTTTGGGAAACAAGTATGGATACAGCTTTTCTTTTAATCGATTTCAAGTTTTAATGAAACCTATCAATTATTACGTATTGTTCTGGTCAATATCATATTGTTCGGTTATGCTTTTCTTGTATATTAATGATCTTGGACCTTACGCATTTTCCCTTTTCTTCTCAATTTCAGGTGGTCGGCTATTGCCGCTCGCTTGCCAGGAAGGACCGACAATGAAATCAAAAATTACTGGAACACTCATATCAGGAAAAGGCTTCTTAGAAATGGAATTGATCCTGTGACACATGCTCCACGCCTTGATTTTCTTGATCTTTCCTCCATTCTCAGCTCAACTTTGTGCAGCCAATCTCTTCTCAATGTCTCAAGCATGTTAGGTACACAAGCTCTCCTAAATCCTGAACTGCTAAGGTTGGCTAACACCCTCTTATCATTGAAACAAGAAAACCCAGAAATACTGCTGCAATATCTCCAGCAAAACCAGCTTTGCGACTCTCAACAAAATCTAGTTCCTTCTTTACAACCAAGTCAGCTTCAAATTCCCATTCAAAATGCTTCCACTTGCACCACATCTAATGTTCCTTGTACTTCGACGCTGAGCCAAATGCAGGCCAACGGGGAAGGGTTTTGTTCAAATATGACAAACTTCAGCTACCCAAATTCCCAAGAAAATTTGACATCTTCTACTTTAAACAATGCATTTGTTTCGCAACCAATTTATGTGCAGTGTCGCCCAAATTCAACAGTTCCCCTCCTATCTGAAAATTCGAACTTCCAATCACTCGACGGCAGCCAGAATTTTAACTTTGATTCTGTCAGGTCAACTCCGATATCAAGTCCAACTCCTTTGAATTCATCATCTACATTCATCAACAGCAGTAGTACTGATGATGAGAGAGAAAGCTTCAGCAGCTTGCTGAAGTTTGAAATTCCAGAGAGTTTGGATATCAATGATTTTATGTAAATATATACATTACAACTTAGGGCCTTAGAGTTTGGGACTTGTTTTGTAAACTGAATGAACCATCATTACTTGTGATCTTGGTTTTTTATTTTTATTTTTTGTAATGGCCTATGGGTTTGTAGTGCTTTTTCTTTTTCTTTTTTTGTTCTACTGCTATTGCAGTGAAATTTTCTTTCCTATTTTTTCCCAATATACAGTAATTATCCATAATTTACGGAATATATAATAGTATCTATTATCTACCAACAAAATATGAAATCTTAATAATGAAGAATTAATTAATATATACAAGAACTATTTACTATATATCTTTTTTTGCGAATATTTATATTGGTACTATCAAAGCTCATTTCCCGAACGAATTGAAAAAGAGAAAGAGAAAAAATATTCTTTTATCACCATTAATTAGATTCAGCACCTTCATCAGCGGCAAATGGATGCATTTACGAAAACATAAGAATTAAAGGCTGTACCAGCTCTTGAAGATAAGCTAGTACCTAATAACGCATGCATGGTTCCATTAGGTGCAACAAAGTTCAACAGAAATTAACTATCAGAAAAAAAAAAAGGGACAAAAAAAATTCAACGAAAGTGATGGGCCTTACCATTTTCTTCTAATCAACAAGCCTGAGAAAAAGGGTTTTGAAGACAAAGGAGTTAATGTATTGAGTGAAAAAAGGGACTTGTATAATGCAGCCTATTCCTTTTAATTTGTCTTCTATTGTTTTTAGGTAAAAAAAAATTGGGAAAAGTCTACTAATTGATTATATATGGATGCCTATTAGCTCTAAATCGCACCATGGTTCAATTAATTTGTAGCTTTCGACTATTTTGAGGTCATATACTAAGTAAACTTTTTTACAAAAAATAAAGAGATCTAATTAATGTTATAAAAATTCATGTAAAACGCGGAAATGATTTATGAACAAAGAAGATAGCTCAGCAAACCAATTAACCTAAGCAATATTTTTCTAGGCAGATTAAGTATATTAATTCGTCATATATCATCAATTCCATATATTACACCACCTGTAATTTTAGTTAAACTAAAAGTACTCATTTGTTTTACAATGTCAACTTTTCACAAGCTCTAGATGATGGCTAAATTACTAACCAATGCTTAAAATAGATGGACTATTGTGTAAAAATTAGTTGCTACAAAATAAGAGTATGCGAACGCAAGCAGATTCTAGAACTGCATATAGGATAACGTCTTGAATTTCCCTTCTCCTCATGCATCACTGTCATCGTTATTTTCTCTTTTACTTCTTCTCCCTCTTTAAGCAAACTAACTAAGATCGGTTCTCCCCCCACCAAAAGTTGAAAATCTTTGATTCCAAAGATACAAAAAGTGCCATCTTGTCTTTACATGCCTCTTTTTCTCTCCATATATATTGTCCTTAAACTAGCTAGAGACATTAATAAACAGTGAAAAGTTAATGAACAGTGCAATGTTAATGGGAAAGAACCTTTTGTTGTTGCTCTTTCTTTCCCTTGTTTCTGAAGACATAGACGATTTTGTTGACTGACCCTGGGTCTTTTACTGCTGCGACTTGCGACTGCTTGCTTGGTTTATGACTCTCCCTTCGCCGTTCGTCCTCCTATCTTTCCATGGCTTGTCCCGGGGTTATATGATTCTCATTTCTCATCTACGCCTTTTGTGTGTGGAGAGATAAAAAGTGCATAATTGCTGTCTACCCCACTTATAGAAAACACTTTTGCTAATTGCTCCTTACTGTTATGTTATGATTTCAAGCAAGGGTACTAAAAGCGGCTGGGGCTAGAACGGAGCTCCCCAAGATTTTAATTAAATTTCCATTATACCTGTCACAAATTGAAAAAGTTTTTCATTTTGAAGAATCAAACTCATCCCTCACAGGCCTCATGCAATGGGAAATGCAATTAATTGTACTAATACCATGATGGGAAATGCAATTAATTGTACTAATACCATGATATCATTTTACACAAGGAAAAACTAATAAAGAGCTCTGGCCTTTAACAACTCTTTCTTGCTATAACCAAAATTACAATAACATTTAATAACCAAGTTATCAACACAAATAATTACAAAAACTAAAACACAAAACTTAGCCTTATTAACCTCTAGATCACCTGGATTTTAAACAAATTTCATTTTTAATATCAAAATGTGACTTAAAAGAATGCATACTCAAATATCTCAATTCCACTTAATGTAATTATGCTATAGCTTGATCAGTAAATTACTTCAGATATATAAACATAATATAAACTATCATATTTATTTATATATACATGAAATATTAATGATAAATCTAATATGAATAAAAGAAGCTGGTAAATAATTTCAGTCATAGAGAGGGAGTGTATACGCAAATTGCTTCATATAGATTTATTACGTAAACATTTTCCTCGTGCTGTTATCTCGTAGCAAAAGTGCATAAACAAAAACCGATAAGCTCCATCTGGGCGTTGAACAGAAGATCGGTGCAGCCCGCTGACGCATGTCCAATCCTACAGTGACAACTTGAGAGAGTTGATATGGGATAGAGAGATAGCTGGATGGAGACAAGGGTGTGGAAAATTGATGACTTAATTACCCTAAAAATGGGACTATCAATGGCAAATCGATTTCCTGGCAATCACATTCTGAGCAAAGTTAATTGACGTTAGGCTGGGCTGTCTTTGTTCTACTCAATCATGGCTGCCGTCCAATCAAATAATTTCATAAAGGTCTTCGTATTTGAAATGAAATTAATTTCTACAAAGGATCAAACAAAAGAAGATTTGGACACTTCACCCTATGATCCAACACGTAACCATGTGATTTTATAGCTAGCTACCTACCTGCTGCTTGCATCAAATGAATTTAATCTCTAATAAAACTATAACTTTTTTTACCCGTATCGCCCTCTGCGACTGTTTATGAAGAAAATATCATTTATTCAATCTCAATTAGATTTTTTTAAAAGAAAATAAAAATAATATATTTATATCAAAATAAACCGTGAAAATGAAATTTTATAATAATGCAGTTAAATTAAAACACTTATTATGAGAATTAGGCGCTAACTACCATTATAAGAACAAGAAGAAAAATCAGTTGGGGCTATGTTGTGTCCAGCAGGAAGCTAATCTCAAAACCCAAAATTAAATGGGTTTCTCTCCATATTCCTATTCTTTCATGACTTAACCTTAAAACTTTTGATGGGGCAAGAAACAAACCAACTTTACATTAAACTTTAATTGTACTTAATTTTATTCAGGTATATTTATAATGTAGTAGTATTTAGGTTTAGAAAGAAAAATGTGGAGCACATAATCACTAGATTGAAAAGTTATTCAACCCCGACACATTTTTTTTCTTCAATTTCACAGTAATAATTTAAAGAAGTTCGAACTCAATATTATACTGTGATTAATTTATTTATGCTATTTTCTTTGGTGGGGTCTGCTTATATGCTGGCAAAATTAGAGAGTGGCTGATGACGTAAAGGACTCTTTCTTCTTTTTTTTGTCGGCTGCCTTCCAATACATATTTGAATTTAATACTACTACTTTATGAAAAACATGGTACAAACTAAAACCGCACAACAGGGATAATATGAAAGGATATTCTTCATTCATAGAAGACCCCTCTAGGGTACTATACAAGAAATGTTAGACTTATATACAGAGATTTACAAGTATAAAAATAAAAAAACTTGACTAATTTTATACTTAACTAACACTAATTATCTTAACTAAAATTTGAAACAAAGACTTATTAATTGAAACGGTGAGTTTCATATACAAAATGCCTCTGTCTCCTTATTTTAGTTAAACGGTGCGTATAGGGAGAGTGGTATTCTTCAATGGCTTCAAGACTCGACAACCTCATTTCTTTGTTATGACATTTTTCATTTTCCTTTGCTCTTCAGCTATCCAAGTCAATCTTGAAGTTATTTATATACTTTCATTTCTGATACTCCCCCTCAAGATGAACGATGAATGTTATCAACATTCATCTTGCTTAACAAACTCTTAAAATGTTTTGGCTGTAAAGCCTTGGTGAAAATATCTGCTAACTGCAGATTTGTTGAAATATACAAAGGTTTGATTTCTCCAGCCATTACTTTCTCGCAAATGAAATGGCAATCCATTTCAATATGTTTGGTCCTCTTATGAAAGACCGGATTTCTATTGATGTAAATTGCTAACTAACTCTTTGAATATAATTCTACTGCTCCTTGATGCACAATTCCAAAATCTGATAACAGAGACTTTATCCACACAATCTCACAACAGGTTGCTGCCATTGATCGATACTTAGCCTCTGCTGAACTCCTTGCAACAACTACCTGTTTTTTCGACTTCCAACTTACTAAAGAGTTTCCAATGAAAATACTGTATCCAGTAATCGATCTCCTTGAATCAAGGCATCCTGCCCAATCATTGTCACAATAAGCTTTAATTTTCAAGTATGATTTGGAACTCATCAAAATTCCTTGTCCTAGTGATTCCTTCAGGTACTTCAGTACTCTATATGCTGCCAGATGATGTTTGTGTGAAGGCTTCTCCATGAATTGAGAAAGAACTTGAACAGCAAAATAGATGTCAAGTCTGCTAAATGTTAAATAGAGCAGTTTACCAATGAGCTGTCTGTAACTTGTTGGTTCTGTTAACTTTTCCTCATCATCAGTTTTATGCAATCTATGATTGTAATCTATAAGAGTACTGACAGGCTTAGCTCCCAATAAACCATGCTCTTCCAATAAATCCAAGGTATACTTCCTCTGACAGATTAAGATTCCTTTTAGTGATCTTGCAATCTTAAGTCCAAGAAAGAATTTAACAACACCAAGGTCTTTTAACCTGAACTATGTACTCAAAAATTCTTTAACATCATGTGCTGCTTTGTTAGATGTACTCCTAATAATAATGTCATCTACATAAAGTAACAAAGCAATGAATTCTCCATCTACTATCTTCATAGTAAACAGTGAATAATCTGAAGTTGATTGTTTGAAACCATAATGTAGGATTGATGCTGTGAATTTAGCATTCCATTGCCTTGAGGCCTGTTTGAGTCCATAGAGTGCCTTGTTGAGTTTACATACTAGTTCTGTACCTGTAGGATACTCCCCCTTAATGTCATAACCTTCAGGTATTTGCATGTAGACATCTGTAGACACCTATAAAAATATATATATATAATAAATAATAAAATAAACTAAAATATAAAAAAGTATATTAAAAAATTTTTTTAAAAAAGGGGATGGCTGGGCATACGCCCAGCCATCCCTTCCCCATCCCCTCACCATTCCTTCACCATCCCTTCCCATCAAGTTCCCAACCACCACGCACCAGGGGTTCTGGCCACCAACTCCCTGGTGCCAGAACCCCCTCGCCGGGTTGTCCAAATTTTTGGACAACCCGGCTCTTTAAAAGGGCACCTGCAAAAAAGGAGGACAAACACAAAAAAGAAGAACAAAAACAAAAACAAAAAATGCTAGATCTACCAGCAGAAGAGCCTAGCCACAAAAAAAACTGAAACGAAAAAAAACCCAACAAAGAACCCAAAAAAAAGAGCAAAAAAAAAAAGAGGAAGAAGAAGAAGAGAGAGAGAGGTGAGAGGCCGGCGTAGAGAAGGAAAGAGAGGCGCCGACGGTGGGAGAGTTACGCCGGGGAGAAGAAGGAGGAGGAGAAGGAAAGGAAGAAAGNATTTAGGACTCCGTCGATTAAGAATCGGGTTAATAGGTGACCAATCACACCTAGATAAAAAAGATTGGTGGCGACTCCCACACATTTTTTTAATTTTCGCCCGCGTCTGGCGGTCGGGTTCCCGGACCCCCACGTCACGACAACATCCTCTTCTAAGTCTCCGTTTAGAAAGACATTATTCACATCTAATTGTGATAATGTCCAATTATGTGCAGCAACCAATGCAAGGAATATTCTAACTGTAGTCTATTTTTCAACCAAGCTAAAAGTCTCTTGATAGTTAAATCTTGCTATTTGGTTGTAACCCTTGGCTACAAGTCTGGCCTTATATCTTTCAACTAGACCATTGGCATTAAGCTTAGTTTTGTACACCCATCTGCATCCTATCTATGAGCATTGGAAGGCCTAGGCATTATTTTCCATGTATTATCCTCTATAGCTTTCAGCTCCTGTCTCATAGCTTTTTTCCAATGTAAATGACTAATGGCTTCATGATAGGAATTTGGTTCATGTAATTATGACAATGTAATAGTGAAAGCTTTATGTGCAGGTGACAAGTATTTGCAAGATATGTACTTTGAAATGGGATATGTTGTAACACTGCTTGATACAGAAGGTAAATCAGTGTAATATGCTTCTAGATATTTAGGAGGATGTTTTGATCTTAAACTTTTTCTGACTTGTAAATTGTTTGATGAATCATTGTTGTTTTGGTTACTGATTGCATCAGACACATTTTGCATACTATTAGCTGTAGTAGGTATGTTGATTGTGATAGGTGAATGAATTGCAAAATCATGAGAATTTGGTGTCATTGATGTTTGTGATGGTGAAATAGGTTCAAATGAAGTTGGTTCAACTTTTGTTTGGTCTTGTGAAGAAAAATTTGGATGATGAATGTCAAAATTGTCTAGATAATCAGCATGCACACCAGGTGTTTGATAGAATGGAAAAGATTGTGAATCATGTTGTTTTGAGTGAAATGGAAACACATGTTCATGAAAAACAACATTTCTAGAAATGAGGACTTTATTTGCTTCCAGATCATATACCCTTTACCCCTTAATGTTGTTTAGATATTCTAAGAAAATGCATTTACTTGCCCTTTTTTCCAGTTTCTTCTTATATTGTGCTAATGTGGATGCAAAACACAATGAACTAAAGACTCTAAAATAATCATATAAAGGCAATTTATTGTATAGTAATTCAAAAGGTGATTTGTTTTTAAGAATTCTTGATGGCATCCTATTGATTATATGCACTGCTGTTAACACTGCATCCCCCCAAAATTCAATAGGAACCTTAGACTGATACATAAGTGCTCTTGCCATAACCAGAATATATTGTTATTTTCTTTCAACAACTCCATTCTGTTGTAGAGTTTCTACACAAGATAATTGATGGACAATCCCAGTGTTTGGATAAAAATCACTAAGTTTGAACTCCTATCCATTATCAGACCTTAAGCTTTTAATTGTTAAATTAAACTGTCTTTGAACAAATTTCTCAAAAGAAGAAACCACTATTAAAACATCTGATTTACTTCTTAACAGAAAGATCCAAGTGAAACGACAATAGTCATCCACTATAGTGAGAAAAAATCTTTGAGCTACCATTGTTGGTGTCTCATATGGCCCACAAATGTCAAAATGCATCAATTCAAAAACTCTTTCAGTATTTTGCACATGTACTGAAAATGAAAGTTTTTTCTGTTTAGCGAAGGGACAAATTTCACAAACTAAATTTTCAATGCATTTAACATTTGGAATTTTTTGATTTATTACATTGATTCTTTCAGCAAGAACATGGCCTAACCTAAAGGTGCAAAGATCAAAAGAGTTGTGTCCTGCTTCACAATAACTGATAAAAAAAACCTTTGGAAATTTTACAAGTCTTTCAAAAGAGAAATTTGAAAAATCTTGCTCATCTTGACTATCTTGCATCAAGTAAAGTCTTGAGACAACTCTAGCTACCCCAATCATAGTCCATAAATGAGTGTCTTGAACAACACAACATTTGTCAGTAAAAACACAATTTTTCTTGTTTCTGGTCACTTGTCCTATTGACAACAAATTGAATTTAAAGCTGAGGACACATAAGACATCACGTAATATCATTTTTTAACTCAACTTGACTGTTCCTATATGTGAAACCGAAACTTTCTTGTTGTCTAGTAATGAACAAAGCAGTTTCTTACTAGTTTAGCATATATGAAACATTTCAAAGAATAAGCTATATGATCTGTAGCCCCTGAGTCAACTATCCAGTAATGTTGTTTAATCATGTCAGTGCTTACACTATTAAATCTAAAAGGCATGTTATTGACAGTGTTAAAGCAAGAATGGCTTGAAACAATACCTGCAAATGTTGAATTAACAAGTGAATGTTTGATTGGTTTAGTGTTTGTTGGGACATTCTTACCATCTTTACCGTTTGCCTCATTTAAATACAAGAACTCCATGAGCCTATTCACCTGCTCCTGTAGGATGGATAATTGAGACATAGAACCAGTTCCTAAGTCCTTTTCTTGCTCAACATGTTTTTCATCCCCTGTACCAGTTTCATAGCTCTCTGATACACTGTTAGCTGCCACTTTCCTTTTTCTCCCACTGTTCTTCCCTTTTGTGAACTTGAAATCTTCTAGGAAACCAATAATTCTGAAACATTTATTCTTGGTATGTCCCTTCTCCCCACAATGATTGCAAACAACTTATTTTCTCCATTTCTTTTTGTTGTCTGCATTCACCATCATAGCAAAAGACTCAATGATAGGTTGTCATTGCAGCATCATGTTTCTTTGACTTTCTTTTCTTAAGACTAAACTATAAACTTTATCCAATGCAAGAATTGGGTCCATGAGGATTATCTAAGATCTGATAGCTGAAAAAGACTTATTTAAACCATTCAAAAACCTGAATACCATGTCTTTCTGGTATTGATCTGTATACTTTCTAAAGCAGTCAAGATTACATTTCCCACACTGGCAGTGAGGTAATGGTCTATAACTTCTCATTTTTTCCCAAATTCCTTTTAATTCAGTAAAATAAGCATCTACAATTCTAGTTCCTTGAGTCACATTTCCAAGGGAATATTGAAAATTACAAATCTTAGTGTCATTCGATTAAGCAAAGTTTTCCCTAAGTGTTTTCCATATCTCAGCAGCAGAGTCCATATAAAATATCGTTGAAACAACTAGTTGTGTGATAGAATCTAACAGCCACGCCACAATTAAATTATTGCAACGGGTCCAAGATAGAAAAAGAGGGTCTGAAACTTCAGGTTTGGGGATTGTTCCATTAATAAATCCTATTTTGTTCCTGATGGAAAGAGCTAATGAAAGGATTTGCTCCAAGCAACATAGTTGCTAGTTGTCAATTTGGGGTTAATGACTATTGATCTTGGATTATCAGTGTGGTGCAAATAGTAAGGTGATTGGGGATCTGAAATAGGTGGAATCAGAGTGATTTGGGTAGAAGTTTGTGAATGTGAGATTTGAGCTGGTGTTGATGTAGTTGAATCAGTCATTTTTGTATGAGTAATGGCTAGCTAAATATGACTAAAAGATTTAAAGAAACTAGATCTAATAACCTTGAGAAAAAAAGTGATTTGCTTATTGAAGAAACGATTGAAGAAATGATCTATATTCTTCAGTAACAGATGTTTGTTAATCTAGAGAATCGGTCTGCTTTAATACCATGAAAAACATGGTACAAACAAAAACGGCACAACAGGGATGATATGAACGGATATTCTTCATTCATAGAAGACCTTTCTAGGGTACTATACAAAGAATGTCAGACTTATATACAGAGAATTACAGGTATAAAAATAAGAAAGCCTAACTAATTTTATATTTAACTAACACTAACTAACTATCTTAACTAAAATTTGAAACAAAGACTTATTAATTGAAACGGTGAGTTTCATATACAATATGCCTCTGTCTCGTTGCTATAGTTAAACGGTGTGCATAGGGAGAGTGGTATTCTTCAATGGCTTCAAGACTCGACAACCTCCTTTCTTTGTTCTGACATTTTTCTTTTTCCTTTGCTCTTCAGCTATCCAGGTCAATCTTGAAGTTATTTATATACTTCCATTTCTGATACTTGATTCCAATTATATATAGGGAACTCTTTCTAATTTACTATATATTTTGTTGTCACAATTCAATTGCAAGCTGATGGGTAAATGGTGGAATTTCATTTCAAAAATTACGTGACAAGAACAAATTAAGCTAGCAGACGTTGGAAGTAACCCAAGTAGATTTCCAACTGAGCAGTCAAAGGGCCTTTCTATAAATTGCCTTGTCTATCAATTACCACTGCATGGCTAATGCCAGTTAGGTGAAGTAAGATGAGGACTATTTTAATTTCTTCCCATTTACGCCCATTGGCTTTAGAAATTGCCTCAATTCATTTGTTTAGGTATTATTGCTGATGAAGAGAACACTAGCTAATTAGACATCCACTCATCTTTACTTGGAACTTTATGGAATGTTCAATCTCTATTTGTCTCAAGGGAAAAAAGATACCAGCATCCTCTAAATAAATAAAAAAAAAAGAACTTGTTCATGTTTGAAACTCATAGTCTCATACATTTGACAATACATATAAGTTGAAGCAATATAGTCTGAAATTAAGTTTGTCTTCGTAAAGCGTCCCAGGCAAGAGATGAGATATATAGTAGCAAACATTGAAAAAGAAGAAAAGAAAACTAAAGTTATCCAAACTAAAGCACTTTCATAAGCAATAATTATTGGATTCCTAATCAGCTGATTGAAAAGGAACTCGATCCTAACAATGCTTTATCATCAGCAATCTCAGAATTTTGCATCCGTGCCACATATTTAGAAACACATACAGTAATCATTTTCGGTGATTTCCCAGAGTGGGGTCTGCTTGTATGCTAGGAAATTTTATAGTAATAGACAGCTGCTTTTGTTTCTTTACTAATTTCACTGAAAGCTAAAGCTTTAAGTAAGTTCTATCATGCATTTTTCTCCTTTCCCCACTTTCTTTTCATATAATTTCAAAATCATTTTGCTTTAGGACTAGTTGATGTGTTGTTAAAAATGGTAAAAGGCAGCTGTATGATTGATCTAATTGAGCCAAAGTCAGCAATGTACATCCTTCCTTTAGTCTTCCATTACCAATCTTTCTGTGCTTTTAACTGAAGCTAAAACTGTAATGTGACAGTCCCATGCACAAACTTACTGCTCTTAGCGTCAAATTATTTACATGCTTTTTAATTTTTCCCTTCCCTAAGAATATGACAAGATTTACGAAAGCCAAAGCCACCGTAGAGTTGAACCTCCCTTGTGTTCTTTTCAACTTACAGTTCAGTGTTTCTTTTTTTACACAACATATGTTTCTGAAATTATTAGGATTGATTCTCGACTGAACTGTTACATATTGATTGAGAAATCCTATTTCCTTGGGCGCTGTTGACCAGACGAAAACTTAAGTTACAATTGAGGCAAAAGTTTCGTATGCACCAATTCTTCTTTAGTCCTACATGTATACATTTGTACTTAATCTACATCCAAGAATTTAAGTCAGTAAACATCTTTATATGTTGCCAGAGTTTGTGCTCGAAAACACTAGCGTCGTCTCCTTCAATTTTCTTTTTGCTTGATTTCATTACAAGAAAATCTTGTATTTTTTGCAAAATATTTTTTGTTGAAAAAATTTCATCAATAAGGCTACTTATTATTGACGGAACAAATTTTTGAATTTCAAAATTATTTTCAATAAATTTTTGACAAAATTTGTTTTAATAGAATTTATTTAAGAAATTCATTCTGTCGACATTGTTGGCAATAATTTGGTGCAAAATAGTGATTTTGGCGGGAACAATTCAGATGGTCTGGACTGCAATCACTTTGTCGCCAACAAACTCCTCTCCCTTTCCTCTTTCTTTTTCTTCCTTTTTTTTCTTCTCTTCTTTCTTATTTTCCTTTCTCTAGAAAAGCCTTACACACACTCCCTTTCTCTTTCCTTACAAACAAATCTTGAACTGAAGCTTATAATTAGTAGTTAATTTTGCCTTTCAAAAAAAAAAAAAAGTTAATTTTTTAACTGCTTGATTGGGCAGCTCATATATATAACCATCACTCCACTTGAACTTACTTATTTAGCCGATTTATGCATGAGCCACGTCAAAAACACCAAAGATATAGCCATGCGAGTATTGAGATGGTTAAAATCATCTACAGGCCAAGGCATATTTCTTCTATCATCTAGTTCTCTCACTTTAAAATGCATATTGTGACTCAGATTAGGCAATTAAGTAATTATCCTTTGACCAAATGCTCCACTTCAAGATATATTGTCCTGGAAAACTAAGAAAGAAACCAACAATGTTGAAGCCGAATATCGCTCAATGGCAGTTAGGTCAGTGAATTGATGTGGCTGAATATTTTTTTACATACTCTTGGTGTCTCACTTCATTCTCCCATGACTCTCTATCGTGACAACAAGGCACCAATTGTCCAATCTAGTATTTTCATGAATGAACAAATCACATCGCGACAAATTACCATTTCATTCTGCAACACATCCAATATGGCGCAAATATTGTTACTGCTTATACCCCTACAAAAGCTTCAGTTGGCAGACATTTTCTCTAAAGCCTTGGGACATGATCAGTTCCATTCTCTTATTCGCAAGTTGGTCATTATAGACATCCATGCTCCAACAGGGGAGTATTCTCAACTAAACTACTGCACATTGATTGATAAATCTCATTTGTTGATTAGGCGCACGCTTAGGCTATAAATTAAGCAAAATTTTTGTAATTAATTACCAATTCTACTTTAACACGTAAAAGCAAGGCTTTAGTGTTTAGACTTAAAGATTTGAGATCAACCATGTTTGTGGTAATTTACGGTTTATGTATATATATACTAACGAAGCGTGTATATATGTATATATACAGGGACGCCTTTAAAAAGAGGAAAGGAGCAACGAACATGTGACATACTTTTACAGCCGAAAAGTCTTAAAAGAAACCTGTGAAATTGTCGTCAGACTCCCCACTCACCAATGCCATTCGCCAATGGCCGTCCGTCTCTAGGATGGGGCTACCCAAAAACCACCGACCGTACCCCATCGAAGATTAGAAATAGCCAATATGTTTGGTTTGGGCCCGTCAACATGATATTACAACACCATGATTATACCTTTTCCCTGCCCTTTTTATGCTCAATTACCAAAGATTTCGCAGGGCCACATCATAGAAACCTCTCACTTTTGAATCTAATCTGCTCCTGGATAAAATTTGCATATCTGGGTCTTAATAAAGCTATATGTCTGACCCTTTTTTCCATGTATCATTTTATTGAAACAGAAGGTCCCAACCTCGAACCTAAAGTAAGATACAAAAGTTACAAAGGGGTAAGAGAAAAAGAAAAAAAACACAAACATAGGGAAACGAGATTGTTTAGCTTTTTAACAAGTGAACTTTTTGCTGGAATTATTTTTGCTTGATTAAAGCTTTATGTTTATTTTTGGATTAATGCATCACTTTCTATTTGAGAAGATTCGTTTATATTCATTATATTTAACTTGTATTCTTCCAACCATGCATTGCTATGGGTGTGTGATAGTATTTCTTTTCTTTCTGTTTTTTTTTTCCAATTTGTCCTTTGTGTGAAGAGAATATACGTGAAAAGAAGCAAGATCAATTTGGTAGGTAGTTGTTGAGGGACACTTATTTGGACATTTGTGTTATGTGTAGGCAATAAAAAAATGATAGAAACTAATACGTTTCTTGAAATTAAAATACAGAGTGGACAGTCCATGTGAATTTGTTTGGATTCAAAAATGTTGCATGGGACTTTTCATTACTTTACGTTATCTCTGTATAAAAGCCACTTGTGGAAAAAAGAGGGGATTAGAAAAAGACGGGAAAGAGAGAAAAGTTTGGTGTTTAGGCTGTCACGCACAAGGGCTTGTATTTGTTAGGAGTAATGAGAGAGGGAGAGAGAGAGCTGGTACTGGTAGTGTTAGCTTAGGCTCAATCAGTAGTGGCTTAAGTCACGCAGATAATGCTGCCTAAAATGAGTTCAACAGAGAGACGTCAAAATCCATAGGATGCTTTGCCTCTTTCCGGACGGTAACGCTTCTTTGCTTAAAGCGGCTTTGTCTTTTCTATTGTTTTCCTCTCTCTCTCATAGTCGAAGTATATCTCTTATACTCTCTGTTTCTTTTTCTTTTCTCGTGGTTTTTGTCCCCTTTTTTTTTACCTTGACCAAAATAAAATTATGGGGATTTTTCTTTTACCAATAGCATATCCTTTTTACCCAAATTGTCTTCTTTAATCATTATCTAAGTTAAGCGTTGACTAAATCATTGTCTAAGTCCATTGTTTCTCTTTGCAAACTTTGAGGATCACAACATTAAGATGACTCCCTAAAAATATATTGGACACTTTAACCAATAAAAATCGTTCCCTCTCATTTGCAATTTTCTTTTCATAATTTTATATCATATACTCAATTTTATGCTATTACTTAAAAAACATTGTTCCTGTCTCTTTACAAATTTTTTAAAAATAAAACTTAATATTATTTTTTTTTTGTAAAAATGGATCAAAATAAAACTAGATAAAAATAAATAACAAAAATTTGGATAAAAAGAAATCCAAATAAATCACTCAATTTCTTTTAATGAAATTATATATCAACTGTAACGATACAAGCAATAAATTGCGTCCCTCAAGCAAATTAGTAGACTCCCGTTAACCTTTTTTTTTTTAAGGTGGGGGGAATTGGAAGCTTCGCTGCCGAGTACAATGATAGTGCCTTTTATTATTTATCTTGTTTTCCTGATTCTGAATTCAGCAAAAGCGATAAGAGAGATGATAGTGATTCCCCGATGCTTCTATTTTGATGATGATTTCAATTCAGTCAAATTATCATCGTAACATTGACGGAAACGTGTGGTTCATTGTGCTTTTGATACGATACTCGGTCTTGTATCTTTACGATTTCGACAGCTAGCTAGCTTCATCCAATGCATTCCACTATGCTCGTCGCAAATTCAAAGGCTTCCCTAAAACGTTAAAAACTCTGTGCTGTGAAGGGTCAATTGATTTGACGATTAAAAGAAACGAAAATACTAGAATCGGTTTGTTTTTTTTTTTGGTTAGGAGAAGTTTAAAGAAACAATTAGCAAAATATTTTAGTTGAAAATTGAAGGATAATATGTTGAGTATAGTGGGTTTTAGGAAAATAATTTTACCACTTGTTAAAGAACCAGTAAACAAGTAGTAGTACCACGATATTTATTTCCTATTTATTTCTCTTTAACTTATAATTCAAATCACCAGTTCAAACTCATTTTTCACAAATACTAACTCCTTTTTCCTTCCTTCAAATTGACAAACAGGTTAAGTGAAAAAGGGAGCAAAAAAATCATATAGGCTGGACGTGCAATAGAAGAGCTAGCGAGCATAGAATCTCATAGACACACTCGCAGATACCAACTAGCAAGTAAAAAAAAAAAGTAGTCGCGGGCAAGCAATGACAGGAGGTGAAAGGGAGGGGGCACTTTCATATCATGCTATACCATCAGCCAGGAGAGGATAGAGAATGAAAAGGAAAAGGACACCACAAGCAGCCAATTCCTCAGACGGACAGCCTTTCTTTTCAAGCTCCAAAACCAAACGAATCTCTTCTGTTTCTCAATGGACCCATCTCTTTTTCGCCCTTTCCATTGAAACTTTAGACTATTAGAACGAGATTTACCAGTATTAAAATAAAGAAAGTCGAAGCATATAGTAGTAATATAAATTAGTGAATGATTACTTTGTTTCCTCAATATGGACCTAGAGAAATCTCTGAAGCCATATCCTCTCTCTTTTCATGTGGATGCTCATATCCGTAATCTGTCATTTCTAATTTTCTAAGGAGAGAAAGGTGGGAACCTCCCGATTGAAGTTGAACACTGAAGAGAGAGAGAGAGAGACAGGAGACCCCCATTTCTTCATGACTTTCACTCTTCTCCCTCACACCTTTCGTTTTCCATAGCCTGCTTATAGTTTTCAAAGGCCTCTGCTTACAGCTTATCTCTCAACGAGGCACAAAGCACCACTACCTTTGCTACTTCTACCTTTTGAATATCTCTTGAATCTCTTTCCTTTTTCCTCTCTAATATAATAAAAGGAACGATTATAAGAGCAGATTAAAAGTCGTCTCTTTAGCTTTTACCCTCTAACGCCGATTCCCAACTCCCAAGCAAACTTTTTTCCATCTCTTTCCTTACTCAAAAAACACCCTGAAAACCTCATCATCAACGTAGAAAAACAGGATAAAAAAACATGGTTTCCTTTACCCTCATTCCCGCGTTAATTTTTTTAGTTTCTTTCACTATGTTCCATCACTCTCTCGCCGGTTTTCTAGCTCAACCGGTATCCGGTCACGACCAGCCTTTAAAACCGGGAGACTACTCATCCCCAAATACGGTCCCCGCATTTCCAGTTCAAACTGAAGCTCAGGTTTGCCGGCTCGACCTGTCAGCTGAGCTATTCGGCGGCGTCAGCGATGCCTGCGGCCACAACCTGGACAGGAGCCGCTGCTGTCCCGTGTTGGCAGCTTGGCTCTTCGCAGCTCACGCCAGGTACGCTCTGGAGGTGTCGGCTCCGGCTCCAGCGGAATCGGAGCAGCCAGAGCAGCCCATGATGCCAGATGATTCGCAGAAGTGTGTGAACTCGTTGCAGAACGCATTGTTAAGCAAGCGCGTGCGGATTCCTCAGCCAAACGCGAGTTGCGATGCGATTCTATGTTTTTGTGGGATAAGGCTGCATCAGATTAGTTCTTTGAGTTGCCCCGCTGCGTTTAATGTTTCCGGGTTCCGAAACGCGACACCGACAGCTGCCGTGAAGAATTTGGAGAGAAATTGCCGGAACTCTTCTTATGCTGGGTGTACCAAGTGTCTCGGTGCTCTTCAAAAGGTAAGCAGTAATAATGAAAGCTGTTTCCTTTCTTGGTTTATGTTGTGGCTAGTTTATCAATCAGACAATAAAGTTCATGGGAATGCATTAATTCTGAGCTCTGAGTCTTTTGATCTTTTTTCTGGGAATGTTGTCTTAAAACTCGTTTTGGTTCATGAGAAAATAATTGCCCTTTGAGATTCCAATTGTTAATTAATGAATCAATTAATGAAGATGCATTTAATAGTACCTGATAATTGGTCCACATAGGAAGAATTGCATTGCAAAAATTTCTACCTTTTGACAAGTTTTGAATTTTAGAGGGCATTGGGAAATGGGGGTTGGTTTTGGTTGTGGTTTTTAACATTATTAGCTAGTTTTGGTGTTTGTGAAATTTGGGTTGTAATCAAAATAGTATGTGAATTGGTGATGGTCACATGAAGGAGAGGCTCGAGAGTGGACTTTTTAGGCGGAGGAGGGTTCTTTTTTTTTTTGCCGTTTCATGAAAGGAACCAAAGTCATTCCGGTAGACCCAAGACAATGACATTGGCATGTGCACCAATGAGCTATCCTTCTACATTGCAAACAATTAGACCCTTCGCTCAGATTTCCTTCCTTATCACCTTTCCCATTCCATGCCACCAGCTCTGTGCTGCGGTGCTGCCTTTACTTTTCAACCCAACCCAACAGGACTCAAGCTCTAAAACACCCTTGGTTGTTGTTGTTTATTACAGCTCAAAGGTGGATACTACAAGAACGGAACGGAAGACAGGAGCACAAGCGAGAGAGCCAGCAAGATGTTCAACCGAGACTGTCAGCTTATGGGGCTGACGTGGCTCCTCGCACGCAACAAAACGGCATACATACCCACCGTTTCAGCCGTGCTGCGGGCCATAATGTACAGTGCGCACCCTCACGAGTCCAAGTGCAGCCCAGATCAAGAGAACATGCCCTTAGCCGTTGATTCTCTGCAGTTCGAAAAGGCCCAATCGTCTGCATCGCCACATCCCTCGTGGGCATCTTTTACGTTCCCGGTTTTACCCCTGATCATTTTGGTTTCTATGTTTGGTTAGTCTTGGGTGGTGAGTGGCACTGTGCTTTTGCCAATTGCCTCTTAAATTTTTTTTGTAGTCCTCTGAGACTGTCGGGGGTTCACGTGAAAGCTTTAGAGCTATCAGACAATTAAAAGAAGGGGCTAATGCGGGGTCATTTTTGTCCTTTTACCCACTGTAAATTTCAGATCGTTTTCAGATTTGTTTGACATGTTGTAGCGGACGACGACGAGGAGCAGCTTTATAAATATATATATATATATTTAGTTTTTTTTTGAAGATTATATATATATAGTTACTGATATTAATTTACCTTTGCCATTTGTTCATCCCATTTCATTTCATTTCACCAATCTTACTGAATTTGTTAATATCACTTTGTTTATGATATAGTAGTAATTGGTTAGTAAAAGTCATTATATTAGTACATAACAACGTGAAGATTCATTGGATTTACCATTTGCAAAAACAGAGAGGGCCTTTTGCGCCTGCCCCGTTTGTGCTTGAAACCAATAATTTTAAAGGCAGATAAGATAAGATGCCTTTTGGGGCTCTTAAAACAAGACTGCTTCAAATAGAGATTTGTTCCAGTTAGCGTTTACTAATTGAAGGAATCAATTTCAAGAACAACTTAGTAAGAAGGGAATCCCTATGACTGAGTATGTTGGTCGCCTAGTAAATGTTTTAATCAATTTCAAAACCATAAACAGCCAGTTTAATTCAATTTATAATTAGTTTTTATAATGGAGCAAATTCTGCTTCGCGAATACAAACAAAAAGATCATGTCCAAAGTTGGACTGTTTTTGTAAATTGATGTTTAAAATATATGGGAGGTAACAATGTTCAAGAGAGTGATTTCGGTCGAATGTCGTCGCTACGCAGTATCACTTTCCAAAGGATGCTGCTCCCGTTCACCGACAGCCACAACACACCAACAAGGGATTTTTATCAACTTTTTTTTTTTTCAAATGGAGGCTATGGATTAGAAATATTTGGAGTTGGTTATCATTCCAAAATGTATTTATTTAAAAGGAAACAATTTTTAAAAATTATTAAACAGGATATTAAACTTTTATTTTGCCTCGGTTAAATTATGAAATCAGTTCTTATTCTTTATCAAAGTAGTAGATTTATTTCTCTACACTAATTTGTAAAAATCGAATCTCTATATTTTTGAAAATTAACAATGTTAGTCTAATTGTTAACAACATTAAAATTTTTGTGTTTCTTATGTTGATGACATTTTTTTTCCTGATGTTGCATTAAATATGTTGATGTAATTTTTTTTATCTATTTCACAATATTCTTTTCACGGTTTTAAATTATAGAGAATAAATATTCAAATCTTTTATGCCTCACAACACTTTTTTCTTAAATCTTAGAAACTTATTCGTATTTTTTATCTGTTTCTTTTCCAATTTCATTTAAAATCATTACTTCACATTGAATAATTTCATATCTACACTTATAAAATTCATATCGGTACTTGGTTACATCATATCAACACTAATGTTGCATCATTCGTGAAATGTTACATTATCATATCATCATATTTAATATCATATCAGTAATAAAATATCACGTAAACACAGACAAACGTTATATTATTATAGATGATAGAAAATTTTTAACACATAAAACTGATACTGTTAATTTAAAAAAATGCAGTACTTAATTTTTAAAAATTATTTTACAGGAATTAAATTTCTCATTTTGAAAAAGTAGTGGCCTTTTACTTTTGATTTTAAATTGCAGCTCTGGCAAAGGGAGTAACGGAGATAGAAGAAGAGAATCGCAGAGACGCGTCGCTGTTGGCATAACGCCATCGAAAGAGGCTGAAAACAGCTCGATCCGACCTGTGACGCCAAATCTGTCAATTTCAATCTTCTATCTCTATCTCTATGCCCCCTGAGTCCCCTCCCAATTTCAATGTACTGAGGCTCTTCAACCCAATTGGACGAGCACATCCTCTTATTTGATTGGGTGGCTGCCCAATTGGCAGTCGCATTTGCTTTCCTTGGAACGCAACATCTTCAGAACTATTCAACTACGCCTTAATATCTAACACCAATGCTTGAATCTTGCAATCTGAGTAATTCCTATTTACATCTTTTATGTTTATACATTTGTATAACACCTTTGAATCAGTTTCTACCAGAGTCATTTGAAAATTTTTCATGCTTTGCCAACCTGAGTCCTGCCATAGCCATTGCCTCAGTTTCTATGCTTGAGCCTGCATTAATTTGTTTATCAACCCCACTTAATCCAATACCCTTAGTGTCCCTAATGTCAATTCCAGTAGCTAGCAGCTCTAGGAGGATTATCATGAAATGCTCAATCAATATTTACTTTAACCCATCCTTCTCTAGGCCCCTTCCATCTGCCCTGCCGTTCTGTCATTGTTCCCAGTAGCTTGATCTCCTTTTTTCTGCTTTAATATATCACCATACCCAGTCATGGGCGTCCTTATTTCTTTTTGACTAATAGTTTTAGTCTCATGTGCAATATTAATAGATAAAAATAAATTACGAGTTTTTAAAGTTTAAATATGAAATAAAAATTTACCTATAATTATAATTACTCCAAAATTGTAGCTTCCATGGTAGGTACCAGATTGAGTTGACGCACGAGTTTACGCCTTCAAATGCTCATAGTAGACGACAACAGTTGGTGGGCTACCTGTACCGTGTGTTGTGTCAGAATTTTCTTGATTTCTGAATGCTCAGTTAGCAAGTTTGGTAGATGTAGAATAAAGCCCGTTTCAAAACGTGTTGGGAGTCTACCAATTGGGGTCATGCTGTTGATTCCACGCCAAGATGGCTTTGGGCTTGCCAGTAGAAGACAGACGGCAAAGGATTCCTTTGCCCCAAGCCATCCCAACCATTGGGACCCAAAAAGTCCAGTACACTCTCACCAAAATAACTAAAATACCTGAAACAGCCTTGAGCCTTGCAAATACGGGCTTCTTGAGTCCTCTTCACTGCAATTATGAAATGATTAATATATAGAAGACAATGAACATGAAGTTGAGAAAATTTACAAAGCAATATGAATTTGGCACTATCTCTATCTGAATACGAAATTTAAGCATCGCTGCTTGTAGAGTCTTCAACTATTGAACAATTTCACCATGTCACCGAGTTTGAATAGATGAATCAGTATTTCGAATTTCACCATCCGTTCAAATGAGAAATGTGGTCTTTCATTCTTAATACCAGCTTTAGAACCTAAGTTTACCATCCCTTGCCTATGAGCCATAACCAGTCAAGTGTGACCCCTGCGAAGATGCCGCCTATGAGAAACAAAACAAGCAAATTTCCCAGTGCATTCTGCTCTGGTCCCTGCAAAAACCAGATTCCATTTAAGTTTTAATTAGAAAACTGTCTACAAGTTTCAGAAGTTGGCATGTTTCAATTAATAGCAATAGGCTACAAACCTTATAGCCCTTGGGTGCAGAAGTAAGAACGCAGACAGTGAGGTAACCATTAGTTAAGCCCAAAAAGCATGTTAGCATGATCATCCAGCCTTGGTCACCGTATTTAGCTGTGAAATAAAATGCTGGGATGAGCAAGAAACGAAAAAGTATCACTGTTGTCAGACCTCTCCTTGATTCCAGCTTCAAGAATTTCACTAGTGGAATGTATCTCCCAATAAGATCCCATACATTGTACATTGCTATCAAAACAAGCGCATACCTGAAATGTCACGAGTGTAAGTACATATTACACGCTTAGAAAGAATAGCAATGTCACAAACAAAAACTTACCAAGTGCCTAAACTGTGCTTTCCAGTATCTTCAGACAAAAATCCCGGAAAAATAGACAACGTTAGCACATATATCAGGAACATGTCAAGAGCATAATCAATGTTCTCAAGCAGTAACTTTTTGTTGCTCAGCCTTTCCTGGTGTTTTTGGTCTTCCTCAGCCTACAGGAAGACATCGATTGTTATAAAATTCTGAATTGAGAATTACCAGGAGCATTTTATGTATGACACTAGGCAAAAGGACATACAGTTTGGGGCAATGTTTGGATGCCACCAGCAGCCAGGTCAGCTGCAACAGTTTTAGATCCTTCAGAGGCTGCCTTGGAGCGGTAGTACTTGACAATGGGTAATTTTGGGAACACATATGCATAGAGCAGAACACAGAGAAGCTCAAAAAATGCAGAGATGGCAAAGAATAGAACTGCACAGGGGTGGGGGTTAGATACAGAAAAAATAAAATTAGTCTCTAGTAAACCAAATTGAGATGAATCCCCAAGACAAGTACAAAATAAAGAAGGAATAAAGGCCAACAGTGCATTTTTCAGTCAATTGCAATAACAAGAAATGCAAGATATCATAACAGCATAAAGCATTTCAAGCTGTAACCATGTTTGAGATACTGCATCATCCGGACTGACCAATCCTATACCAAAAAAACCACCTATAATTCTAGACGTGCTCTCCTAAACGTTCAGCATTTATTGAATGATAATTTGAAATTAAACCATGGACTTTAAAGTGAGTTATCTTTTATTCTTTATTTTATGATGCCATAGAGAATGGTAGGAAGCATTCTATAACACAAATTACTCATCACTGTCCCAATACAATGGTTAATGGAGATCAGTAAAATTATGAAACAACAGGCACAAGAAAATGACACTAATGACTTGCAAGTTGATTAATAGTCAAGCTTAATTCAATTTCAGATCTTTAGGCTATAATTAACAAAAATACTAATGGCATTACAACAGCAAAGATGGATTTTCTTTTCTCTTCCTTTGTGATAGGGCATAAAACATAAGGCAATTTGAACATACTGGCTCCGTTGCGAAGACCATCCTGCGAATTCTCAAATGCTGCTTTTGTGATTAACCTCAAACCAGAGGTTATAACCCCTGATGCAGCCAAACCAGCGACAAATGACTGAAGAATTCAAAAAATACAAGGACGAAAATATCATAAAGGTTAGTCATCAGATAATGAGGAGAAAGGAGAGTTCATTAACATGTAAAAATGTCAATCCCTCATACTGACTTGAATAAATTCAGGGTTCATGTAGGAGAGATCTCCAATCATTCCACCTTGCACATGAGCATCTGCAACCCCAAAGGCACCACTGACAACACAAATTCCGATGAAAGTTCCAATTCCTCCTTTTCCAGAAGTAGCTAAATCCAACTATATAAAAAGTAGAGGAGAGAAATCACAGTCTTCTCAAATTATATAACTTTGAGTTAATGAAAAAAGAACATATGAAAAAGTTTAGGAGCATGAGGAGTGCTTCAACTGCCATTCTCAATGTAAACCTATCATGTACCATGATACCTGTATGATACATCTTTTGTTATGCAAAATGAATGTTAGGAGAACTGAAGGATCAAAAGAATGAACTCTATGAACAATACTTACAATTAGAACGGCCAGGGAACTTAAGAAAAACAGGATATATCCAAATAGATTCCTTCTTCTTGTGTTTATTTTTGCCTCATTGTAAGCCAGTATTGCAAGTGTTCCAAGTGCAAATGGCTGATAAACAAGAGTAAGGACCCTTGAGGGGTGATAATGCTGCACTAGGGAAAAGAAACTGGGTTAAATGAGAAGAGCAATTACAAATATCACCAAACATCCTTTCAGCTAAAGTAAAGCAAAGCAACTCTGGAGAGTGGAAGTGTTCTGCAAGATGAAGAAGCATGAGTTGCAAAATTTAGAATTTAACAGTTAGATGGAAGAAATGTAATGCATTATAAAGCATATAGATTACGATATTTAAGAACAATGATAGTAATTATAGATCACCAGCCGAGAATCAGGATACAATCAGACAATTTGCAATCAATTGAAAAACTCCTTGTTTGAATAAACTCAATGTAACAAGGCTGGGGCATCAAACCCATTTGCAAATTTTGTGTGCAGATTGACAAAGTGCTTGATGAAAGTACAACAGCATTCCCTGGCTTTCTGTTATTAAGGTCTCCTGAAGAACCTAAATGCTGATTTACGAATTTAATAAAAGTCTGACATTGGCCATTGACAATGTTTTCAAATGACAAGATATAAAAACTTGTTTAAATGTCAATGATTTATTCTGGGCTAGATGTGTTAATTTGATGATTTTGCTACAGACTGCGGAGTGGCAACAAAACTCTGTTCAAGCTGCAATCTTTTGACGATTCTCTATCGTAGATTAAAGGTGTGCATTTTTATAACCATGGCAGACCATCACAGTACCACAACCATGAGAAATAATTAGAAAAGTCAACAAAAGAGTGTAAAATTAGGATATCAAAAAATTACCGGGAACAAATAACCATAGTAATCTTCTATTGTAAGCATACTATTCCAGGAAAAGAGGCAGCCATTTCCGAGAAGCCAACACACAACCATTGCTGCATACTTCCCCTATATGAAAGCAAATGCTTATCAGATTCAATGGAGTTCGTTGTCCAGCTAATTTTCTTACTTAGAGGAATAAAAAAGTTGAATAATAAAACCTCAAGCCTTTGAGAAGCCTCATCAGGGAACACCATAATTGCTTTCTATGAAATGCCTCGTACAGCTACTTGGAAATAAAGCTGCTTACTATCCAACGATCATGATCTGTCTACAAAAAAAAGGTCAAGCATTTATAATCCCCCCCGTGTAGTATTTAAGGAACCTATTCTAGTTATATTTGCACAGGACCACACATCAATTTCCCTACTCTACTATTTAATAAGAATTTCCAGGGCACTTTTACAAATCATTCTTATCTAATCAGAAAAATTAAAAATATAGGAAATTCTACAATCCCAGTATGAATCCAACTCCACAATCTCATAGGATAGAAGTCAAAATCAAATACCTCATCACTCTCACAGTAGAATCAGTTATTGTTGAGTATGAACTATTTCACCAAACTTAATCACCTCTTCTGGATGCAGCGTGGCAAGCCGAAGCCAGCAATCAAAAGGTTGACATTCATCACGCAATCACAAAATGCTAATAGTATTTGTTATGAATAGGGAAGGCTTTTAACCAGAAGCACCGAAGATCAGGTTCATTCATAATTCACGCTTTTATGGGAAGAGCGAAAAGCATGGAGTTTCCGATTATTCCGTACATTACCAAAGTGCAGAAAAAAATTTTTTGTCTACGAGACATGGATAGCACTCAATTGGAAAAAGAAGGTGAAAGCAAAAGCCAGAGAGATTCAACTTACTTGTTAAAGAGATTCTTTTCACGTTAACAAGAATCTGGGATCTGTAAGTTTATTGATTCAGTTTCATCAGAAACACAATATGCCGAGAGATTCTTGACAAGGATAATAAAACAAACCGCAACTTTTGAAAAAAAAATATGTAAAAAGTCCACTTGTGGTTATGTCATATGGAAGAAAAAGAATACATACAACATTCACACGTAAAGCAGTGTTACCGACGGTGGGCTGTTTCTAATTTCTATCATCCAACGAAACCGAAAGTGATGGAAACTCCTTTGTTTGGCCGCCGGTTTCCAACTTTTTTGACGTTTCTGGGTCTGTGTTACCCTTTCACACGTGTTTTGCAGCGTACAGTTGACCAAAATGAAACTTTCAGATAAGATTTTCACCTATTGTATTTTATTCTTTCTTTTCAAAAATATATTAGCCTGTTTGGTTTGTTTTTTTAAAAGTTATTGAGCAGTTGGAGTATTTAATTGTCAATATAATTGTTAATTGCCACTAGCTTCATATATTAATGTTAACCAAGTTTTGATTTTACGTATGCAACGACTATTTGAGATATCTCTAAAATATTTTAATTTTGTCCATTTATTTACACTTTATTACCTCACCATTTCTTCTCTTAATTTTTCAATTAACATCACTAAAAGAAGGTGTGTAAATTCAAATCGGATCGAAAAATTGAATTGAATTGATGTAAGTTCAGTTTTTTTTGTTTTGTTATTTTAGTTAAATATGTTCGATTACAACGGTTTAATCAATTTAATTTTTGATTGAAAAATTGTCAACCAAATTAACCTAGATAGAAAATACTATATAAAACGGGATATTTTTATTGATTACACAAATTTTTTTTCAAAGGAATTCTAATTTATATTATAACTAAGTTTAGGTGTGAAGGTAACTTGTTGCTCTTGGGAGGGTAACTTGTGGAAGTAGTAGTTCTTTCAACTCAGGCACAGACCCTTCAACTAGGAACTTGGCCAATGGAACTCATTTCTTGAATACGTTAGAACAACCCAACCTCATCTTTTTTATTCTGACAGGACTATTTGGAAACAAACTACGAATGGACCCTATTCGCCATCCTCCTTTATTAAGCTCTATTAGGTGGAATGTGGAGAACCCAAGTGTCTGGACGCAACTTGGAAAATGCTTTGCCCCCTCAAAAGTTTTTATTTTCACCTGGTAGGTTATCATGGCAAAATCGCTACCAAGTATGAGCTCCACAGAAGAGGTCTCCTTGAGGCTAATGCCGTTCTCTGCACAACGTGTAGCACCAAGATTGAAACCCTTTCACACCTCTTTTTCACTTGCCTTGTTGCTTGGAAAATATGGATGAACAACTGCAGTCTTTGGGGACTCAAATGGGTCCATCCTAGTGACGCTACCAACTTCTTTGTCGCATGGCAGCACACCATCCCTCTTTCAGGCGCCGCTGAGATTTGGAATAGGCTTTTCTTTTCCCTTATTTGGTCATTGTGGCTTTGTAAGAACGAAATTTTATTTCAAGGGAAGCACCACGACACTGATAAAACTCAAGGATATTATTTTAGTAAGGTTGGCACACTAGTGTAAAACTAAATGGCCTTTCAACCACATCTCGACAGCCCATTTCCCCCTTGGGCCTAGTCGAATAACCTTTAAGAAAAAGAAAACCAAAACTGTCATCAATATAAAATGGGAGAGACCCCCTCCTAGTTCCTTGAAACTTAACGTGGATGGTTTAGTCCTTGGTAAACCAGGGCCGACAGGCATAGAAGGTGCAATAAGAGATCATGATGGATTCATCAAGGGACTTTTCTCTTTCCCAACCGGCATTGAAGACTTGAACTACGCAGAATTCCTTGCCAATCAAGGAGGGCATCTCTCTCTTTCTCTCCTTTCCATGGGCCTCTTGTTCTCTCCACATTAAAAACGACTCAAAAAATGTTATCTCCTTTGTTATGGATCAAACCTCTGTCCCATGGCGCATGAAAAACATTTCCAATAGTATTGAGGCCCTTAAAACCAGCGTTTGTGAGTCAACTATCACTCACATTAATCGGGAAGCCAACACACTTGCGGATGGGCCTGCTAGAGCTAGGACTAAAAGGTGAGATCACTACCCAACTTTTCTCTGATTCCTTTTCTTCTGGCCTTTGATGATCTGCCACTGGGTCAATTTTTTCTTCTTTTTGTTGATATTACCTAGTGGTGCTTGTGGTTAATGAAAGGAGGTGCAGATCAAGGTGTTGATTTTATTGAATGAGGATTGCTTTAATAAGGTTTCTGTTTTGTTTTGCTGTTGCTTTGTGTTAGGAAGCTGATTGGAAGATGGGTTTTTGGTTTGTATTGAGAATGGTGGGGTTATTTTTGTCCAGGAAAGAGGGAACATGAGTTTATTGAAGGAGTTTTGGAGAGAGATACCAGACTGAGCGTAAAATTTCACTTGCTGGTATACACCGACCAAATCTTCATTTTTAACATATATCTAATTTTAATATTTTTTTTCATAAGTTCGATTTTTGATTTTTGATTATCAACATTTTTCGATTCAGTTTTGATTTGTATTTAGAAGAAGTTTGATTTTTTCAATTTTAGAAGATCCAGAACCGAACTAATTATTTTAATAACTTGCACTCCTCCACGGCATTAAAGGAAAAATGACATATATGTCCCGCATTTCATCTTTTGTAAAAATGGAAATAAAACACAAGACAAAATAAATTAATAGTTATTAGCTCTTTGGACAATTAAAATCGGATAAAATGTGTTGAGAGAAATTAAAATTTATGGTGTGTGTACCGAACCATCATACGAGTAAGGATAAAAAAACACAAAAGCACGAAAGCAAATACTACATGTATTAATAGTACATCCTCTAGCCTGGCCCACCATTTCGAAACCCAAGTCGGTGCTACCTTACTAGAGAAGTTGGGTATTGGGCTGTTACCAGGCTTTAACATGTACGGTCTGTCAAGACCTTGGTCCCATCACATTCCCCTTGCCGACGTACGGTACCTAAAATATTAGGCATTTTTCTCTTTTGAGAAAAATGATCCTTAATAATTTCGCAAAATAATAATAATAATGATTTTAATTGTTATTTTCTATTTTATTTATGATATTTTTTGCTACTTTATGTATCTTATTAAAATAAATTAAATGGTAAATATTGCAATACTATGTGTTGAAATTTACGTAAACAATTTTCATAAAATACAAAGCATGAATGGTTAAAGGTACTCCCAATGTAATAATTTAACGAAAAAGGTTATAATACAAAAATTAAATTTACACACACACACACACACATATATATATATATATATATATATATGTTGCA